>NC_084978.1:2863890-2991390 GCF_963691925.1 Scomber scombrus | reverse complement strand
AAACGTTTTCAAAATGTGTTTATGGTCTCAATCGCTAGTTTAAAGCCTTCTTCAATGCAGTATGATGTTCATTTGTGAAATTTTGGCCTCCCTGATTTTATATTTGACGATAAAGCAGAGTATGCATTAGGGCGTGGCTACGTCGTGATTGACAGGTTGATTGGTTCACAGGTTCAGGAGGGCGCCTCATGCTCCTCCTGATGCCCATATAAGTAGAATCAGTGTTTTTTTTTTACCCAGCATGCACCTGAAATGTTCAAGATGCCGCTGCCCAGATCCGATACTATTGGCTTCCAAGCAGCAGTCCACAAACCAATGGGTGACGTCCATTTTATATACAGTTTATGATTATTACCAGAAAATAGGAATTTTTGTGCTTTCGTTAGCTTAGAATGAGACCTTTATATCTACATAGAGAGCAGATCCTCTTCCATGTATCCTGCCATCTTTCTATAGTAGCCTCTGCAGGATCTAAGCATGTGATTTAGTATTTTGCATAAGCACAACATTTTGTATTTAAAGGGAATCATTTTGCAGTCTTTGCATGAGGAGTTTTTCTACTCTGAAAAAGAGCCAAAATAAGTCGTAAAATACTATAACACAGCAAGAGCACTTTGTTCTCAATCAGCATCAGACTAGAGCTGCAGAGATTAATCAATTAGTCAATGCACCAAAAAAAGGAATTGTTAACTTTTATAATAAACGAAGCAAAAATGCCAAACACTTGCTGGCTGCAGTTAAATAGAAAAGTGAAGTTGATAGTAAAGTGAATGTAATTGGATTTCGGATGGTTGATCAGACAAAAGAGTCTTAGGCAGGAACTTTAATATGGCCAATATGGAGGCTAAATAAACATGACTAAACACAGTGCAAAACCTATATAGACATGATGGGGTAATAACTAAACAGGACACAGGTGAGTTAAACAAGACAGGTGAAACACATGAGGCAATTAACCAAGGCAGGGGAAACACAGGAAGTAAAACTAACAAAATACACAAGGAGAGAATAACTTTCAAAATAAAACATGAACTACACCAGGATGTGAAAGTCAGCCTGGAATTATAACTGACATTTTTGTGTCGTCCTCCCAGGTCAAATTGACCCCGTCTGTTTTGACTGTTCCTTCTCTCCTCCCTTCTTTCTTTCCTTCCTCCATCCCCTTTTCTTCCTTCCTTCCTCCCTCCCTTCCTTCATTCCTTCCTTCCTTCCTTCTTCCCTTCCTTACCTTCCTTCCTCCCTCCCTCCTTCTCTCTTTCTTTCCTCCCCCTACCTTCTCTCCTCTGTCCTTCTTTCCTTCCTTCCTTCCTCTTTTCCTTTCTCTCTCCCTCCCACCTTCCTTCTGTCTTCCCTCCCTCCTTCCTTCTTTCCTCCCTTCCTCTCTCCCTCCTTTCCTCTCTCCCTCCTTTCCTTCCTTCCTTCCTTCTTTTCCTCCCTCCCTTCCTCCCTTCTTTCCTTTCCTCCCTCCCTTCCTTCTTTTCCTCCCTCCCTCCTTTCCTTCCTTCTTCCTCCCTTCCTCCCTCCCTCATTTCCTTCCTTCTTCCTCCCTCCTTTCCTTCTTTCTTCCTCCCTTCCTTCCTCCTTTCCTTCCTTCTTCCTCCCTTCCTTCCTTGACTCGAGGACAACAGGAGGGTTTAAACTCTCATTTTGCTGCTTCTATTATACCTACTGCACTATTCTCTGTCTACTTTATAACCTCTTTTTCTTTTTTCCTTTATGTTTTAATATTCTACACACTGTTACGTAGGTATATACAGGAGAATAAATGCTTAAAATAAACATTTAACGATATGTTGACTGTGTCTATCAGAGCAGCAGAGATGCTGATGGAGTCGATGCTGCAGCTGCATGGAAACACTGGAGGGCAGCAGCAGACTGTGAATGAAAACCTGCAGCTTTAAAACTCAGAGAAGCAAATAAAGATCAGTCAGATGAAGACTTTTATCCGCAGCTTCTGCACACTAAACCTGACTGAAGGGTTTCACAGGGAAGCATCCTCCTTTTTACAGATAACAGGATCAATAACAAATGACAAGCAAATGATGAATCAAATACACACATAACAGACACAGAGAGAAAGAGACAGAGAGAGACAGCAGGGTGACTCAATAAATAAATATCCTTTGTATTCACACTGTTGATATTTAGATATAGATCCTTATAGATAGAGAAACATTTTAAAAGTAAACATGGCGACACTGACAGCTGCAGGACTACGGAGAAGCTTCAGCTCTGCACCAAACTACTGCTCAAATAAATGACATTTTAATAACAAGATCCTCTCAGATGTTACTGTCAGCTCCCCGCTGGGGGACAGCGCAGAGGACAGAGGACTGTTTACGGCTGTTACCACGGCGACGGGATGTTTTATTGGGACTGCTGCTGTTTTGTTGACGGGGGTTGATTGGCATTTCCACAAGTAGAAAACATGATAACAGGGAAAAGATTACAGTTCACCAGTTATTCCCCCAAAATATAAAGAAACTTCAGTGATTGACACACATAACATCAGATGTGTGAATCATTTGCATCTTTGCAAGATTTAGAACAACTCTCTGTTAGTTTCTTATCTGATACCGAGGAGCTCAACTGTGGAATTGGTGCCAGCATATTGCAAACATCTCTCACAAACTTTATACTGAGGCTTCCAGCTGATTTGGTGAGCCATACTACTTCAAATTTCTCCTTTTGCTTCCTTGTTTCTATTATATTATTTAGCAGTTGTGTGCTATGCTTGTTATTATCAATGTATGATTTATTGGTTATTCTAGTTTTAGACTGAATTTCCAAATGCAAGCAGATAAAAAACGTTAATTTTGAGCAGAAAAAATCACCTGTTTTAACATCATATGCCAAAATAAGCCTATGTTATTATGCATATAGCATTAAAAAAGTGCGTATTTGCTCTTTAATTCATCCTCTTTTCTCTTTAATGGTTAATTTCTTGTTGTTGCACTTCCATTCACATTAAAGGCCTTGAAGAACAAATCATTATTTCAATTCCTGTCATTTTTTCTGCTTTGCTTGTGTTTATAATTCTTCTTCTTCTTCTTTGATAAACTTTCATTTTAGTTAAAGTTTAATTTATTGTTTGTTTGTTTTGTTTTCGTCCACTAATCTGAAGATCAGCAGTTCGATTCCCGGCTCCTCCAGTCTGCATGTCGATGTGTTCTTGTGCAAAGATACTTAACCCCAAATTGCTCCTGATGGCTGCACCAACGATGTATGAATGTGTGTGAATGGTTAGTCTCCCTCTTGATTAGCAGGTTGTCGCCCTGCGTGTTAGCCGCCTGCCATCAGTGTATGAATATGTGTGAATGGGTGACGTGTGATGTAAAAATGCTTTAAGTGGTCAAAAAGGGAAAAACTGGATAGAATTTGTATCACCACTCAGATCAGACTTTATTGAGTAATAATATTGTATCCTATAAACCCCTTGGTTCTAGCTACAGACGTTATATTGTTCATTTAGTCATATGATTATACGTTTTTCAGTGTTTTCCATTAAGAGGAAGGGGACTGTGTAAGAACTGGAAAAAAGAGAAAACAAACCTGGACTTGACTTGATGTTAATTTTGCTGTATGGATGACTATAAATGAGATTATGTCTGGTTATGGTTTGTATCTCCTGTAGGAGTTTGTGTACTGCAATGTGTGTCTAGAAGACATTGTACAAGATGTAATGTGTGGAAGAAATGATGTATTTTGATATCAATAAAAAGATAATTACAAAAAAAAGTGGTCAAAAAGACAATAAAAGTGCTCTATAAGTACAGTATAGTTTCCATTTAGCTTATGTTTTAATGTCACCAGCACAATATTTTTCCTTTTTAATTAATTAATAATAATAATTGTATTTATAGAGCACTTTTAACAATTCTCAAAGATGCTGTACAGGAGCATATCAATAAAAAACAATAAAACCGTGCAGAATAAATAAAAACACATTCAATAAATCAGTCAAATCGATTTAAAAAGGTGAGTCTTGAGGAGTGCAGAATCTGGAGTGAGAATTGATTATGTCTTGTTAATATTGGTGCAATGATCATGTTTAATGGATGTTTTAAAGTATTGGATGTTCAGGTTGGGATGGATGTTAATAATAAACTAATCAGCTTCATTTATATCAATGGATTTATTGATTGTAGGTGAAAGGAGGCTGCATTCATGTGTTTGGATATATATGTGAAGGAGCCTTTGAAATGAGAAGTTGATTAAAGCTTCATTTTTTAAGGCAAAACATTTCCAACTCTGAATGAATAGTCAATAAATAAGACTGTAAACATACTGTATGTGAGTTTATAGCTTTTACTGAGACAACTGATGCTGCTGTTTCTCTTTCAGGAAATCAGGAGCATTCTGGTTTTAATTAATAATAAGTAAAGAAGAGTACTGAGCATTCAATGCAGCTTTCACTAGCTGAGAGTTTTCAATACTCTTTGGTTTATTCAGTGTTGAAGCATCAAGGTTTGACACCCAAACAAGAGACTCCTGTATTTCAAAGCTTCTCCTTCAAACTTTCAAATATTTCACAGTTTGAAAAAGTCCATCCGTCACTTTTATTGGGAGGAAACTTAGGAAACTAGTTTGGTATCAATGACAAAAATAAAGTAAGCGACCTTTCCCAGCGAGGAGAAGGACGTGTGTCGGCTGGGCCAGCGGCGACGTTCACCGCCAGGTAAAATCACTGCGTGTGACAGGTGGCCGAGAGCGACAGCAGACAAACAAACAAACAAACGGCCAAACACACACAGAGAGACAGAGAGAGAGCTGAAGGAAAATGTCCAACTGCAGCAGCAACAGATGTAAACGGCTCGATGCTAACGGCTGCTACGCTCCAAAGATCTGCCCGTTAGCGCTGGAGGTTGTTTGTCCGAAACCGCCTCGAACAGCTGCAGAGAGATGAACTCATAGTGTTTACTGTGGCTGGAGGGAAAGACACCGACTTCATCTTCTTTTTCTGCTGTTCTTTATTTGGAAATATAAACCTGGATGGTGTTTGAGTTTTAAGTTTTAATCTTTTAAATCTTGATTTTGCTTCTAAATTTTTCTTAAATTGAACCTAAATGTATTTAAAGACTCCATGTTTCTAATGGATTCACATTTCTATTAAAAGGTAATAATCTTGATGTTTTATGCATCACTTTTAACCCACTTCCCCAACATTCACTCTGACATATTTAGTATATTTAAGGACTTTTAGATTTTCTCTCATAAAGTCAATAAAGTTATCTGGGTTATATACTAGTAATGAGTATTTAAAGGCCTTGCATTTCTATTTAATTAATTACTTTTCCTGTTGTGCTGCTCTCACCTTTCATAATCACTTGATATGTGACAGGTGTTTGACATGTTCGTTGTATACGTTTTCACATTCGCATTTTGCCTTTTAGTTTTAAAGGGTAACACAATTAAATTCTGTATTTCATTTATTTTCCTTACTGCATCCTCTACAGCAGGGAAACTCATTCAGGGGCCACACACAGCCCAGTTTGATATTGAGTGGGCCGGACCAGTAAAACCTCTGCATAATAACCTATAAATAGTATATAATATATAAAATACACATATATAACTTCACTATAATAAACCATCTAGGGTTACCCTGGTAAGAAATGGCGATAAAATGTCAACTATCAAATTGGATGATCAGGGGAAGATCAGAAGCCTTAACTGTGAATGGTGAGTGACAATAAGTGAGAATAGCGAAGTTATCCAGTGGACTAAATTAGACTGCTTGGTGGGCTGGTTCTGGCCCACGGGTCGTATGGTTGACACCCCTACTCTAGAGGGTCACGGGGGGGCTGGAGTCAAATCCCAGCTGTCATTGGGTGAGAGGCCTGGTACAACATGGACAGGTCACCAATCCACCACAGGGCTAACATAGAGACGACAAACAACCATTCACACCTACAGGCAATTTTAAAAGTGACTGATTAACCTAAGTTGCCTGTTTTTGGTCTGTGGGAGGAAGATGGAGAACCTGGAGAGAACCCATGCAGGAACAGAGAGAACATGCAAACTCCACACAGAAGGGCGAGAGTGCTAACCGCTACACCACTGTGCAGTAGAACAGGTAACCAGTGCTAACCGCTACACCATTGTGCAGTAGAACAGGTAACCAGTGCTAACCACTACACCATCGTGCCGTAGAACAGGTAACCAATGCTAACCATTACACCACTATGCAGTAGAATAGGAAACCAGTGCTAACCAGTTATAAGAAGGTATGTCTGGCTGTCCGTCTGCATTGGAAACTGAGAGTCCGCTGGAGCTTTGATCATCACTAGAAGCACATTCATGGCTCTTTGTAAAAGTTTCAGTGTGGTACTTGTGCTGCAGCTGAGCTTTAGTACGAGAGCCTCTCCAGTTTTTTTTCACGGCCATCGTTGCCGTCGACAACCCTGAATATCTTGTAAAGCTGTGACTGTTGCATATAGTTAGCTATCAGCAGGCTTGTGTGTTGTGTTTACTGCCAGAGAAAAAGTAATAAATCTCTTTCATATATGACACTGCCACTCCAACATCTCTTATCAGCAGGTCTGTGTGAGGCACAGGCTGAAGCTACAGGTAGCAGTGTTGTGATATTTATACCTGGTGCTGCAGCTGATATATGAAACTTATCTCAGAGTCTCGCTTATTACGTGACGATTAGAAAGATGCAGAGAATTCAGTCGAACTGAATTTCCAAATTCAAGCAGATAGACAGACAGAAAACGCTAATAATATTTATTTTTATTTATTTATTTTGTATTTATTGTGTTTTATTTACATAAATAAAAGCATTGTCATTGCTCTGTGACAGGAGGTATAAGCCCAGAATGCATGAAATGAAAGACAATAAAGTATGAGGAAAAATAAAGAAGACACACACAGTATATGAATAATTAAAAAAAAAAAAAATCACCTGTTTTAATCAGGTGGGGAGTACCGGTCCTCTGAAATGATGCCAACGCTGAAGTAACATAAAACTGCATTCTATCAAAAGGCCACCAGGGGGCGACCGTTTTGGTGTCAAAAGGACTTCCGTCTCTATACAAGTCAATGGAGAATTCACCAACTTCTCACTTGATTTCTAACCTCAGTAAACGTTTTCAAAATGTGTTTATGGTCTCAATCACTAGTTTAAAGCCTTCTTCAATGCAGTATGATGCTCATTTGGGACATTTTGGCCTCCCTGATTTTATATTTGACGATAAAGCAGGGTATGCATTAGGGCGTGGCTACGTCGTGATTGACAGGTTGATTAGTTCACTGGTTCAAGAGGGTGCCTCATGCTCCTCCTGATGCCCATATAAGTAGAATCCGTGTTTTTATTTTTCCCAGCATGCACCGGAAATGTTCAAAATGGCGCTGCTCAGATCCGAAATTATTGGCTTCCGAGCAGCAGTCCACAAATGTTACAGCCATTTCTTATATACAGTCTATGGTTTTAACATCATATGCCAAAATAAGCCTATGTTATTATGCATACAGCATTAAAAAAAGTGCGTATTTGCTCTTTAATTCATCCTCTTTCTCTTTAATGGTTAATTTCTTGTTGTTGCACTTCCATTCACATTTAAAGCCTTGAAGAACAAAGCCGATGTTTTTCCATATTTTTCTTATTTTCAACCAAGAATAAAAAAAAACAAAACAACAAAACAAAACATGTATTAGTCTGTAGCACTCAGCACTCAGCCTCAGGCTCCTCGGTTTTACATCTTCATCCTACCAAGCAGGTAAATCTTTAAAAACGGCTCTCGGCTACAGTATATAGTTTTATTTTCAACAAAGCAAAGTAATTTCCTGAAACAGCAGGCCACTGTAATATAATTTTTTTTTGTGGGGGGGGTTTGCAAATGTCCTTCAAACAGGAGGAAATAGTGTGTTTGTTGGAGACTATTTTCAGCAGTGGAATAATACACATTTGATGCTCTAATGAGTATTTTTGGGCAGCAGGACAGCATGTGTGTGTGTGTGTGTGTGTGTGTGATGCCCATTTATTCTGAAAGAGCTGTTGTATGTTTCTTCCCTCCAGTGTTTTTTTTTTTTAAGTGCAGTCCACGTAAATCAAATCATTCCTTTACACGTGGGTTGGCCCTTCATGTGCTTTAAGTGCCTTTAAAATCTGCAGGTTTTTGTTTCTTTTTTGTTTCTTTTGCTTTTTAAACTGCTGCCAAATCCTCCAGCAGGTGATTTCACTGATAAACACACGTTCAGCCTCAGAGGTTGAACCAATCAAACTTATCCTGTTTGATGTATTTTCCCTTTTTATAAAGCCGGCTTTGTATTGGTATCAAGAACTCTCACTGTTGTGGTCGTGGACACACAGAGCGGAAGATAAACCGGCTTCAAACTGGCTTTTTTTAATATCTGCGTTAGAGCGGCTGGAGTCACAGTAGAGCTTGAATTAAATGCAAATAAAAGTGAAGTGCAACCCTGAAGGAATTAAAAGGACGAGAGGAGCAGCAGGATGAAGAAATCCTGGCCAGAACATGATGTCCAGCTTGTAGAATTACCATGTTTTTCTATATTCCTGCCGTCCTCAGAGCTGATAAATGTTTATTTGCTCTCCAGGCTTCGGCATTGGAGAGTGTGTGTGTGTGTGTGTGTGTGTGTGTGTGAGAGGCCCAGATGGGTTTTTTTTCTTTCTTTCTTTTTTTCAGATGTGAGTTCAGAGGGTGTAAAGCTCAGTGACAGAGCAGACTGTGGTCAAACACCAGCGGCCAAAAGGCAATTTACTCCACACCAAACATTTATTAGAGTCTAAGCTGCTGTTGCTGATGGAGCTTTATCTTCCAGGTTCACTTCTCTCTCTCTCTCTCTCTCTCCCTCTCTCTCTCTCTCTGATCCTCTGCTCAGACCTCTTTCCTTTTCTTTTTTGTGTGTCTCTCTTCATCCTTCTGCACTTATTTGGAACAACACTGTGTTCGTTTTCTACCAAATGTTGGTTGTTACTTACTGTTCTACACAGAAACTTTTGAACACAGCATCATTTTTTTTGCCCAATATTGAGACTGAATTGGCAATTTTTTTCACATTTTATTTTTCAGTTTGACATTGGTGTTGATGTTAACCACTTTATTTTTGGTCATTTTGCCCTGATAGTCAGTAATAACTAATGTAGCCATCCTGGCAGTAGAAACAGATAGCCATAAGCACCTCACATGGCTTTTAAATGGCTAAAACTCTGGAAATAAGCTTTATTATTTTAACATTTTAACATAAATTGACATTATATTGTATGTATTCAACAACTAAACTATTCCATAAGACTTGACAACATGCCATCATGCCTTCCTGTGTTGTTTAGCAGCAATCTGTGTTACATTATATTAAATTAACTATCATATAACCTGACTACTACTATCTTTCTGAGGTGCATATCCATATAAGCTTAGACATTGTGATTTATTGTTTAAGTACTTGTGTCTGCAAAAACTCTAATTCTGTTTTTTTTAATGTAAACTGAACCTAACACCTAGAGGTATAAAGGTCTTGTATATATTAAAGTATCTGTATTCAGACAGTGTGTGGGTGTCCTTCCTTATTTTAAGTACATATAAAATAAAGCTAAAAACGTATCTCTTCACTTTAACCTTTAACGTTTCTATCAGTCATCTTCACACTTGTTGTATTTTACTTGATTTTATATGTTCTATGTTTTAGGTACTTTATATATGAATTATTTTGACTATTTTACTATTATTACTACTTTTATTTTCCATCTTATATTACATTAATATGTATTTATTTATTTTTTAAACATTGTTTTATGTTCCTTTTAGGTGCTTTTTCATATGAAGCACTTGATGCATATATTTTCTTTTGTTGTAAAGCACTTTGAGCTGCATTTCTGCAACACAAATAAAGTTATAATTAGTATTATTAGTATACAACTGAACTGAAAATGTGCTACAAAACAGCTGGATAGAAATGTAATAGTTATCTACATCTATGCAGGATGCAGTCCAGTCTACAGTACTGCTGCAAACTCAGAGTTTAGGAGAGCGTAAGTTCATCAAGAGCTCAAAAATAAAATAAATACATAAATATGAATCAGTCTTCCATGTTTTTGGACCTGTTTTTAAAGGTTTATTACAGTCCTTCTCCAGCTGAGTGTGTTGACAACATGCTTCTTGTTGTGCTCCCTGCACATATAAATGTCTTTTCAGCTTTTATTGGACTCAATGGATCAAATTGTGATAATACAGAGTCATTTCAGGGTAGTTTTATAGCTGTTTACTGTTGTGTGTGGCGAAGAAGTCTTTTGGGGGCAATGGGTGTCAAATGACCTGCAGTTATGACTGTTACTCTGTTATGATGCTGAAATCACCTCACAGCCCAGGACTAATCCCGGGGGCTTCGGTGACAACGATCACAGCCAAATCGCAATCAAGGAACTTATGAGTTTTACTTTAAAGGAGATAGACTTTAAGGCAAAAAAAATGATACTTTTGGGTCACAGATGACATGAAACACACCTGGGGGCAAAGATAATGAGAACATTAATAACAGGTGTAAATGCAAAGAGCTGTAATCATGATTTTCCAGATACAGATCGCAGGTTCGTACAATAGGTGGACATGGAGCTTTTTTTTGTTGATTCTGTCTTTCCATGCTCACCTATGACTCTAGCAGTGATGAACACATAAGAGAGAAAGAGAGAGAGAGAGGAAGAAGCTCAAACTGAAGGAGGACTCTGCAGACAGTCCACCTTCCTCCAACAGCAGCAGGAAAATAATAAGATGTTTCTGCAGCTAAAGCCACATTCACCGACCATGAAATGAGCTGATTCCTGCTGTTCCAGCTGTGTCAGCCTCCAGCACCTGATCCATACCTGACCTCCTTACTCCTACACTCACCAGAGGTTAGATGTCAGAGGCCTGGAGAACGTATAGGGATTTAGTTTCATACCTTTTCTGAGGATGTTATGAAATCTGTTTTTTCTTCTAAAGTTAATTTAAAGAAACAATTGGAAAGTTTTAGTTTCATATATCTACTGTACACAGGCACACACACACACACACACACAAGGTTTAATCCCACATCTTATATGAGCAGGTCGAGCATCACCTAGGGAAGAAACCCCAATTTAACTGGCTGCAGTAAGATGTATGTGTGTAAACATGTTGGAAGAAATCCCATTAACACAACAGTATAACCTCAGCTAGAGGGAGTAAAAGAGGAGTTCTGTACTGACTGATGAAACAAAAAAAACCCCTCTCCCATATGAATACACATATTGTTTTACAAGATGAGAAGAAAAAGAAGAAAAGACAACCACAGCGAAATCTATAGAAACATATTACAGACTCTATTTAAGGTGACCAGATTCTAGGAGACAAGTGTAACTTATTTGTTGAGTCCGTACGACAGGAAACAGTTGGAGGAAAAAGTCTGAACGGCTGTTTTTAAGGACAAATATTTGGATTTGGATATTTGGATCAGTCACTTCCTGTGCGGAGGAGGAGGAGGAAGAGATTTTAAACCAGTGACCGAGTTGACACCAGTATTTAATTTGGACATACTGAGACTCTCAATCCTGATTCAAGCTGATAAAACGCCCAGATTTTTTGCTTTGCCAGTGGCGATGTTGAAAGATGGATTTAATGTCTATGCCAGCACTTTGGTCCAGAGAGAATTTCAGGGCCAAATATATGTGGACAGCCACACATTACACCCACATGAGCATGTTATTACAACACTGTAGGCATTACACTGCTGCTATGACATATTTTATTCCCTATTCTGGTTTTATGGTTTCTAACCGTTGGAACCGGGCTGCGGAGATTTGCACGCATTTCAGCTGCAAGAGACGCCAACATTGCTGGTTTGTGCACAAAGCAATATAAGAGACAAACACAAGCTGTTAGCACAAACTTTAAATAAATGCTATTGTCTGAAATATAGCAAGTTGGCTCACACTTTAAAATCACTTTTATAGGTTCTAGGAAAGTTTAACTAATATAAAACCTTCATGAATTAAAAACCTCATGATTCAAATAGTAATATTTGACTTTGTTTGCAGTTTGAGTCGTCCTGTCAACAGGTTTACTCTTTTATAATGGTGGTCTATTGGGGAAAATGCTTTTAGGGCCACGGGGGGACACTTTGATATATTTTAAAATACAACATATCAGATATGTGTAAGGGATAAAACGATAAAGTCTCCCCTTATGAAAAAAACACGTGAAATTCAGTCTTTCACATGTGAACTTAAAATTCGGAAATCACGTGTATCTCAAAATTGACGTGAAACAATACACCATGTTTTTTAGCCTTTATTTCCATTGTTGTTCCTGGTTGTATTTACAGTCTATCAACCTTTTTAACAAGTTGGAGACAGGAGATCATTGTCTGAAATGAAGAACAACCACAATATAGAGAACTGAATCCTAAAAGCAAATAATTCATAAATTGCTTTTAGGATGCAACTTAAGATAAAATGGTAACAGTTGCTGCAGTACTGCGAGTGGCCACTGGGATAAACTGGTAGCCAGGCTGAGTAACAATGCTGTATCATCTCTTTTAATACACCCATGTGCTAAACTGACACACTGTGTTAAACATGCTGAATGTGAAGTTGTATAAAAGCTTATCTTCAACTCCTGTGATAATCTGAAGAGGTTTTTAATGGAAGAACTAAGGAACGCTATTACTGCCTACAAGTAATACCTTTAAAAAGAGGCAATTCAGATTTGTAAGAGTATCTGCAAACCAAATAAACATTCAGTGATTCAAAGTTTAAGCTAAAAGGCACAAACTAATAATGGACCCACAAAGCAGACTTCAGGCAGGAACAAGTTCAAGGGTTTTAATCAGCGCAAGTCGGCACATGGACAATAAGTCAAACAGGCAAAAGGTATCTAAATCAGCAGGCAAAAGCTCAGTAATAGACAAGAGTAAAGGTTAAAATAAACTACAGTAGGAACACAATATGAAAACACTGACACAGACTAAGGCCATGTATACACGTAGCCGTGTATAAAAACTAATATTTTCACCCCTCCGTTTTCAATAATAAAGCCTAAACAAAGGTTCCACCTGTGAGGTTAATGCATTTTCTGTTGCATACTGTGGCGTTCAGGAACCTAAAACTCCATTTTCCCGTGTACACACTAAAACTGAGATATCTTCACTTTGGCCGGAGTTTTCAGAAATAATCGTTTTCAGTGACCTAAAACTGAGTTTTCGTATGGATGAAAGGCAAAAACGCATGAAAATATATAAGTTTATCCAGATACCTGGCTACGTGTGTACATGTCTTAGGCTGCGTTCAGACTGCAAGCCAAAAGCTGATTTTTAGCCAATCTAGATTGGAACCAGATGGCTCTTATGAAGTCTGAACAGTCATAAATCACATGAAATCCGATTTTTGCAAACCAGATGGAAACCACCTTTAGGAGGTAGTTTCAAATCGCATTTGGACAGATGTGTCTGAGTCTGAACAGCTCCAAACACTCAAATCAGATTTGACTGTCCGTGACGTCTGTCTACATCTCTACGCTACGTCACTCTATGCAACACCAGACCCGCTTATTCCAGTTGTTGTTGCTAGCTGATATTAATGGAGGCAATGGAGGCAATGGAGGACGTTAAAACATCAGTCCTTGGACAGAGGACCAAACCAAAGTCTTAATTAATCTTTGGGGAGATGGCTCCGTTCTCTCACATCCGGTTTGTTGTTGCTGTCGCTGTCGCAATTATATGACATCACACAATACACGCTAGATGACGCCTACGCTCCGACGACGTTGCCACAGCAACCTGTCAGATTGGTCATTAGTGTGGCCCAGTCTGAACAGAGCCAAATCCCATTTGGACGCTTGCTAAAAACAGTGTGGACAGTCAGGCCTAAAAAATCGGATTTGAGAAGGAATCAGATTTGAATCATATTTGCCTGCAGTCTGAACGCAGCCTTAAATACACTAAGAGAAGGAAGACAATGAAACACAGTGCAACACATTAAGGCTGGGCAGGCAATCACACAGGTGGGAAACTTGACAGCAAGTGAACCTGAAACGAGACGAGAGGTAAGTGTGACCAAAATAATCAAAACATGACCGTATGTGGAAGGACAGACTGCGACATAAACTGTATTTTGTTAACTTCTAAGTCCCAAAAATACAGTAAATATTACAGTAAGTGACCAAAGTGACAACAGCTTCATACAAGCACAGATACATTAAGCACAAAGGAATCAATAAACCTACACAATCTCTATTGATTGTATAATTAGGAGTGAGGCTTGGAGGATCGGGGGTCTTCTGATATGTATTCATGTGAGGCGGTCTTAATACAATAAAATCCTGTTCATAAAAATGCACTGTAAAATGGGCAACAGGATCAGTGAAATGGAAACGGAGTGAAAGATGCATCAGATGTTTTTTGTGCTTTGATAAGAGGCTTTAGATTTTTATGCCAATAAAACACATTTGAATTGAAAATCAAATAAGGGGCGAGAGTGAAGCGCGTTTGTGCAGATGTAATCGCCTCCCTGTTTTTATTAGCAGATGGATTTGCCATCGGGCCGCACCATTGGTTTAACCTCCTAATCAGGTATCGCCTCACTCGCCCCGCTGCTACTGCTTCAATTAAGGCTGAGAGGCTGAGAGAGAGAGAGAGAGAGAGAGAGAGAGAGAGAGAGAGAGAGAGAGAGAGAGAGAGAGAGAGAGAGAGAGAGAGAGAGAGAGAGAGAGAGAGTGAGAGAGAAATAATGAGAGATGGTGGAGAAGATGCAGGAAAATGAAAGTGGCTGACAGAGACAGATAGATGGAGAGATACTCACATATATGAAAGAGCAAACAGAAGATAAAACACAAGGAAAGGCAGAGAGAGACCTGGAGGATGAGATTATTGTTTATATTTTTCATTTATTTCTTTGTCTCAACATGTTTTTCTGTTTATATTCTGGTTATTTTCATACTTTCTTTCCACAAGATATCTAATATTTCATTTAATCTCTTTCTCTGTTGCTATGAACTGTTGTTATATGTGCTGGAATTCTTATTATATATCGTCACTTCTGTCATCAAACATATGATTACGCTTATATTAATTGTTAATTACTAGTGATATTCTATGTAATGTCTCATTTCTTCTGCTTATCCTATTTTACAGAACACATTTCAGTCAAGTTATGGTTTCATTTAGAGAAATCTTTGCTTTCTTTGCTTCCTGTCTCACAGACATCGATGGAAATACAATTAAATGAGGAGAAAACTGAAATTTCTTTTAATAATTTAAAGCAGCATGAGAGAAAAACTGCAATCAATGCTCGGTGTTGGTGTGTTGGGCTTAGCAAACAGATTAAAGCACACATCTCAAACTTGGAAGACATTTTCGACTTTTCGACTACATTTGAATTCTCATTTTTTAACAAGGTAATTAAAACATCCTTTTTTTTTACATTTCTGAAATATTGCCAATTACAGACCTTTTTTTTTTAAACTCAGAGATGTGCTGAAATGCCGACTCACACTTTGATTATCAGCCATTTAGACTGTTGTAATTACCTTTTTTATTGGAGTACCTAAAAAGTCTATAAGTAAACTACAGCATCACCTCGCTCGTTAAGACACTGGCTATCTGTATCCTTTAGAATTGATTTTTTTTTGTACTTGTTTATAAAGCTTTAAACAACCTCACTCCTCCCTACAACAGAGATTTTCTTGCATTTTATGCTCCAGTCACTGAGGTCTTCCACCACTTCTCTTTTAAATGTTCCCATAAAAGTAGTGGCGAGACTGCCTTCTGCTTTTGTTTTATATAACTCGCTATGTCTCTGGATATTAGAATGACTCTTTATGTACTTTTAAAAGGAAATTGGAGACCTATCGTTTGAATCTGGATTTTAATTTCAATTTTGGGTGATGTTATAGCTTTAATTTGAGTTTTTATGTTTTAATATTTTTTTTTTATATCATTTTATTCTATTTATATCTATTTTCGAGTGTAAAATGTCCAGGTTTAACAAGTAAGATACATTGTGTAAATAAGGCAGATAGTTGATATGCATGCTTTTGCATTCTGGACAGAGTCAGGCTACTTGTTAGCTACATACCAATGAGTGTGGATACAGGGAGTGTATCTGTATGTGTGTGTGCAGCTTGCATTACCTCCTTATAATGCCAAACTCACCAGGAACTCCAGCTATTTTCTCCTAGTTTCTCTGTGTACGTTCATGGAGTCTAAATATTTTCAAGTTGTGTATTCGCAGCAGTTTTCTCTACCAGAAGCAAACCCACAACTTTCCCTTCATGCAATGTGTTTGATTTTTGGACAACTTGTATAACACCACCTTAACCTCCTGCGACCCTGCATACTCATATGGGGAAATTACATTTTGGCTTTGCTTGACCTTATACTTTATTCTGCTGGACTTTGACCTGTTGTCTTCATTCGTACACACGTTTTTGTGCCACCTAGTGGTCGCAAAAGTGCAATACAGTGTAAAAATCATTGTAAAAAAAAAAAAAAAGATGGCAGATGTCTCGACCAATCAACAGCCGATCCCCAGACAAAAGCATCAAATTTTATAGTTGAATTTAATTTTTTATGCTTAATAACATTTGTAGTTTGATTGACATTGGGACTTGATTATCCTTAATGGAAAGGGAAGGTATAAATGTAAGGAAATAAACAGTTTTGTAAACCCACTGTTGCCATATGAGGACATTCTTTTTTTCAAAAACTACTTCCTGTTCAAAGACAATGCTTAGTTTTTGTCCTACTAGTCCCAAATATCTAGGAGAAATTAAAAATGCATACCAAACAAAAGCTCTATCTCAGGAGGTTAAAATGACGCCACCTTCTGGACAGGAAGACTTTAACATGGCAGAAAGTCAGCAGTCAGATCAGGCCTATCATGTTTGAAACTAGTCCAACAGCAGATAATTGTGCTTGTTGCCTGAAGTGTCTCCAGTGTGCTTTGTTCCCCAGCTTGTGGTGCTGCTGAACACATGTACAGGCCTTAGTGTGGCATTATGCTGCAGAAAGTGACACTGTGGTAATGATCTCCACACAGGTGGTGCTACTTGGTGACATGGTGACTACTCTAGCCAGCTGGAAACATGCTTGTGTTTTTTTTTTTTACAAGAGCTCACAGTTTGGAGCTTGGACAGCATACCTTACCAACTGAGGAGTTTATATTCATCAATCAATCAATCAATCAATCAATCAATCAATCAAACATTATTTATATACCTTTCATACAGACTAGTGTAGTTCAAAGTGCTTTACAGTTGCATGATTGACAAGCTGATAATAAGACAGAACAAGTGACAAAAATATGAAATAATAATAATAATAACAGTAACAATAATAATGACATTTAAAAGACAAAACTGGAGACCAATGCACAAAGTAAAATAAAAATGCTTAACATTTTTAATTAAATAAGTAAAACATAAATTATTAATTAGATACAAATAATTAAGTAAAATAAGAGAAAAAGTTTATTTAAAAGTAACAGTAATAAAATTAGATTAAAAATAGATTAAAAAGACAAAAGAAAAAACAATAGAAGATGAAGTTTAATATATTATTTAAGCATAACAGGGTTATGTGGTTAGTAAATATGGATGGTGTAACATAGCTAGTAAAATCTGTAGCTTCTACAGTTTTGGGCTCTGCATGGTCAAGATGGTTTAGTTTCGGTCAGTGGTGAAATATGGTAAATGGCTGCATTTATATAGCGCATCTATCCCAAATTTAAGCATTAAAGGCGCAGTGTGTAAAATTTGTTGGCATCTAGCAAAACAAACTTGGCAGAAATGGAATACAATATATTTATAAGTATGTTTTAAATTGTGTTTAATCACCTAAAACTAAGAATTGTTGTATTTTCATTATCTTAGAATGAGCTCTTTATATCTCTATGTTGGCTGCCATGTTGCACCTCCATGTTTCTAAGGTAGCCCAGGATGGACAAACCAAACACTGACTCTAGTTTTGTATTTTTCATGATTTTTATGGCTGTTCTCCTAGATTCTCCTTCTCCTCCTTCCTTGTAAAGAGAGGCGGTTGGGTATTCAATTGGTTGCAATTCTCAACCTTACCACTAGATGCCACTAAATCCTACACACTACACCTTTAACTCTCACAGAAGTTGAATTTGGCGTACAAGATTTTCATGGATTTACGTAGTGCGTAATCAAATCTGACATTATTTGATTGAAATTAACTGATGTTGGTGCAATAATTTCACCTTTTACTTGCTGATATGATCGAGCCCTTTACACTAATGGAGGTCTATTCATCTGCTATTTGACTTGTGATGCTAAACATCTCTACACATCAGTGTCATGGCAACCTGCAAAGAGACAAACAAAAGATAATGTTGAATATGGAGAAATACATGAGCAGAAATCCATTTGTAATAATTCATTCTGTGTGTTAGAGCCCATCAAAAATCAGTTAGCTTCCCGTAGAGGTTTTCAGCGTCTCTCCTGTAAACTGCAGCAGTGACCCGGCCGTGGAAATCAATGTGTTCTCTCTCTAATTACGCCTCTGTAATGGATCCACCTGAGCGAGTTCAGCGCTGGCTGCGCTTTGCTGCAGGCGGGAGACTCCATCTTGGTTTAATGGGGACTTTGTCATTCAGGCCTGCAGCTCCCTGATGCAAACAGCGAGTACTTAACTGGCTCACTTTACCTTCCTCCTTCACTCCACCTTTCTTTATTTTCTTCCCTTATTTCACTTTCCTCGCCGACTTTACCTGGGATTATCCTCCTCTCATTATTTCCCTCTGCTGCACTTTCCTCCCCTCTTACTTGGTCTTGTTCATTTGAATTATTATTTTCCTCTGTCTATCTTATATTCTTGCTCTTCTTTCTCTCAGCTACTCTCTTCCCTAGTTAAATTGAGTGGGTTTTTTTCTCTCCAAGACTCCATTAACAAGATTTGCTTTACGCTGTTAAACAGTCGAGATACGAGCTATGTTGATCTCCAGAGACTCTTAGTCGATGTCGGAGCTGTTGTCAGTCAATGGAGGACATTTCGAACATTTGTCAATGTGTTAAACCTCTGGGAGAGGGTGTAAACTGAGAAGGAATAGATGAGGTGTGGTGTGATGTAGCCTACAGCTGTGGCTCTATTACCGCTGTCTTTCACTCGGTAATAAATGACAGTCACAGCTCGAAAGGGGCTGCGTAGTTCGGGGGGTGAAAACCGAAATTTGGATGAGTTTGAAAGTTTAGAAGGAAGTGGAAACTTGAAAGGAATGAAGGAATAGAAAATGGTTTTAAATTTAGAGGGAAGCCAAAGTGTAAATACAGTTTAGAGACTGTAGCACCTTTCACACATTCACTACAACCCTGACATTTCTGGAGATTATCCAGAGGAGCTGTATGTGTGAATGCAAATGTATGAATCAGTCAGACCGAACGTCAAATGGACTTTTCCCTGTCAGCTCCTTAATTGAAAGTCTGAGTAATGTCGGATTGAGTTTGTGTATAAATACAGCAGAATTCACAGCGAGTTAGGAGGCTTCAACTGCTTGCTGCCAAAAGTGTAACAAAATCCAGCAGTAAGGGAGATGCATTGAGCCATTTATCAAATAACTGTAAATAAACTACAGCCACTATTTTACACATATGACTGGATGAACATCAGCTGCAGTGTTTTGACTGGGCCTGAATGCTCAGCTGTGACTAGAAAGGTGGTAGGAGGCAGGCACAGACTCTCGTTGAATGAGTAAAACTGATTCATTTAATCCAGTGTAACAATAAAACAAAGGTGTCTCAAAAAAGGTGAAGGGAATACAAGCAATCAAATATAACTGGCTTAACTCAGGATAAAGCAAACTAAGGCATGATCACATGCACACAGCTATACTCTACCCTTAAATATACCCTCCAATCACCCACTTTATCACATAAAACCTGTTTTATTTCTGGTGAAAAGCTTAAAAATGTAATGTCACGTCCTGCCTCCTGCACCCCTCACCTAAAACAAATGTAGTATTTCCAGTCAGTGAAAATGCATCTGATGTGCTCAGTCTCCTTTTGTATGCAACAGGTGTGAAAAGGAAAGTCTGGAAAATGTATGGACCTGATTATCCAGTTCAGAGTTCATATGTGAAAACAGCTAATGAGAGCCTTTAATCATCAGAAATAGTTCCAGGTGAAGATTTAATGACAAAAATAAGTCACTTTAAGTTGATTTAATGCAGTTTAAAGGGGTTTCACATGGTAATAAAACATAGAGGAAGCTTTTTAGATTTGAAAGTAAATGTTTGTAGAGAAAAAAAAGGTCTGGAGGATGCAATGACACATTTTTGATAAACTGATTTATGAAGGTGAAGATTTCAACATTGACCTGTAATGAATGTTATAGTGAAATATTTTGAAGTGAAGGTTTGGAAGAAGCTGAAGATTTGGATGAAATTGTATTGAAAGATTTATGTGAAGTTTTGGAAGATGAAAGTCTTTGGTAAAGATTTCAGTTTTTTTGTTCAGGTGATTTGGATAAAAGCGAATCGGGGGATAAAACTTCAAAGGTTGAGGTTTGGAAGAAGAATCAGATAAAGGTGAACTTCTGAAGGTTTGGATAATGTGGCGTTGAGGTTTGGACGATGATTTGGGTGACGATTTAGTTATGGAGGAAAATGTGCATGATGTTGAAGGTTTGAGAGTATTGGAAGATTTTTAATAAAAGTAAATGTATAAAGACTAAAGCTTGGAACAGTTGGATGAAGATTTAGTTTAGAGAGAAAATGTGGACAATGGTGAAGGTTTGGGTTAAAGTTTCAATGATTAAAACTTTGGCTTGAGGTTCGGAAGACAACCTTGATTAAAGTGGAGGTTTTAATAAAGGTTAATGTTTGACAGAAGATGTGAAGCTCTGGAAGGAAATTTGTATATAGAGGAAGGTTTGGAGTATCTTTAAGATGAAGGTTTGGATTACACTTTAAAGGTTAGAGTCTGGAAGATTTATTTGAATGTTTATGTGCAGGCGAGGATTTGGAAATGTGTTTGTGCTTGTTTATTTTTATCCATTCAACAATCCAGACAGAGATACAACCAATTTTATTAGCTGCAGCCAAACAGCCAGGAGCTGCTCTCTTCTATCAGATTTGTTCTTTTTCGCCCCAAATGTATACAAATCTATTTAATCTGCCCAGCAACCACAAATGACATTTGGAAGTCTGTGCTCATTTTGCCGCCTGAGAGCAGCACAAACAGCCAGAGTCCCCCCCCCCCCCCCCCCCCTTCAGTGTTTACCAAGTTTACATTGATGCTGTCCCGCTCTGCTCGGACCGCTGTAATAGGACTCAATACTTCAAGCCCCTGGCCACTCAACCAAAACACCGAATCACTGTGTGGGTGCGATGTGATAATAACAGCCAAAGGTAATATGCATGCAAGTGTAAATGTTAGAGAGAGAGAGTGTGTGTGTGTGTGTGTGTGTGTGTGTGTGTGTGTGTGTGTGTGTAGGGGGCTGAAATCTATATTCCTGTTTGGCTGGTTGAGGCGCCAACAGCAGCAGATTGATGCCAGAAAAGGTTGGATCGTCTGCTGTATCTGGACTCAAAACAAACCTTCAGCAGAGCTGCATGTTAACGAGACGGCCCTGGGTATTAGTGATTTGAAAACACCTGATTATATCTGCGTGTGTTTGTTTGTGTGTGTGTGTGTGTTTTCGAGCATCTACCAGAGAAGGAATAGATCAAAAGATCCATCTGGAAGTCTAAAATCAGCTCAGCATCATCCCACACTGTTGTAATGTTAACAAACAAACTGCTGTCACGTTAATGAGCTCACTTTCATTTTCCAGGATCTCTGTGTGCGTTTTCTAGTGTTGCATTGTTCAACATGCAGTCTCCTGTTGTATGTGTGTTAATGAGCATGTTTCTCAGCGGTGTGTCATTAGATATACATATCTATATATACGTGTTATATGTTACGCTGTATGTCACGTTATTAAAAGGTGTTAACTTAATGTTAGTTACAAATGTGATTTAATTGCTCTTCAGAAAAACATAATTAGCCAGTGCTTTCCATACAAATGAACACATTTCATGATCAGATAAAGCAATGGCTAAGCTTAGGTTAGGTTTAGGTAGAAAAACAACTTATTTAGGGACAGATCATTGTTGGGGTCAAAGTAACAACCTGGTTAAGATTATTTCACTTGAACATGAACATAACATACCAACTAATACCAGGGCCATAATCACCAATATCAATATGAAAAGCAGTTCACTAGCAAGGACCACAACATCAACAAGAGGTATTTAAATGATTTATTAAGAAAAATGACTGATGAGCATGTTTCTTCCACTTGCTGACTGCGTTGTGGGGAGGCTTATAGGAAGTCCATCGTAGCACCTGAGCAGCGGGAAGAGGAAGAAACAGGCAAAGAGAAATAATGTGGGGGTGTGAGTGTGTTTTTACAGTTCTCAAATGTAAAAAAAAAAAAAAAAAAAGACTTAAATTTGACACTGAACAGTCTGTAAGTGTTAAGGTAATATCAGGTAGGGGAGAGAAATGTGGCATTTAATTATCACGGTATCATTTGCAAAAACATTCAGCGTTCACATTTTACTGTACTGTTAATGTTTCAATCAGTGTTGTTGGGAATTATCTGAATTAATGGAGCAGAGAGGAAAACATGGCATCAGTAGATCATGATCTAACATGAGATGGATCAATAGCTTTGACATGAAGCTCATTGACGCATGCATCAATACTCAAAATACATGCAAGACGTAGTAACAGCACTCCTCATACTTTGCCTTAAACCATCCATGGTAGTTTGATTGGATGCTGATTTTAATACCTGCACTAAATTGTCTCCTTCCCCACACACACACACACACACACACACACACACACACACACACACACACACACCAACACACACACATACTGTAGTGTTGTCAGGTGGCCCATAGGCCTTCCGACAGTAACAGAGTATAAATAAAAAGCTGAACACGCGGAGAGATGAGCCGCTTCAGCTCGCACGTTGACTGACAGCGTCGCCATCGGCCCTCTTCCCTGTTAGCGGGGATGCCCTCTGCTTCTGACGGCGTTTGAAAATCCTCTCTTCAGTTCGGCAGGAAGATGAAGGAGAGACGGTCTGCCTGCAGAGCCTCTCCGCCTCAGGCATCATGTCGGAGAATTTGTTTTGTTTTTCCACCTCACTCCTCATCTTTCTCTTTTTTTTACTGCAAGTCTTTTTCGCTGCTTCCCGTCTGCAGAAATAGATACAAGCTCAGTGGGGATTGGTGGTGCAGAAAAACTCCAGAATATCAAAACTATCAAGGATGAGTGAGGTTTTATGGTTTAGTGAGCGGCTGTTCTGCTGCTGCTGCTGCTGCTTCTGTCAGTGTGTATGTGTCTTATACAATAAAACATGGCAACCTCAGTGATAACTCATGGACTTGAGTTATCAGTTGACAAACTCAAGTCACTCAACCCTTCATAGAAACTAAAGAAGAAATCTTAACAGGCATAATTTGCAATACTCTGCAAAATGCCAACAACTGTGTTAACAATACAATTAACATTTGACTATTTTCACTTGTGATAGTTATATTATCCCATTAACCCTTAAAAACATATGAATAAAAAATGTTTTACTTACTTCTGGGGCAAATTTGAACCATATCTATTACATGGCTTTTTGTTAAATGAATAGTTAATAGTTTTAATAAGATAGTAGTTATGATGATTTATGTTTATGATGTAGCAGTGAAGACTGATGGCTCTAATGGTTATACAATAAACCCCACAGTTCCATAAAGTTCTGCTCATTTTCACTGCTTATTTTCACATTATTGCTATGTTATATTTTCATGTCTTAGGTAAAATAGGAAATGATATTGTGTAATGGTAGCTGTTTTTTCTCCAAAAATTAGTGGTGTAAAAGCTGACATACACTTTCTCTGCTCTCTGAAACATTAATAAGGGTTAAAGCTGTATTTTTAATATTTGGCCACCAAGAAGTTCTTCCACAGCACACTAGAAGCTGAACTGGGAGCCTTCCTTAAACTGTAGCCACAAAATTGGAAAAACATATCATTGTGTGCTGTTGCACTAACATTGTCATTAATTGGCCACTCAGAATGGCTGTGTAGTGTTTTGTCTGTATTTGTTTGCTTTGTGTGATGGCTTCAATGTCCAATGGAAGTGTTTCAGAAGTGGAGTGTCTCTTTTTTCAGCAAACACATTTCCACAGTAGTTTAAGGCACCCTGTGGAGTGCCTGACCTTCATTAGCTTTTTGTTTGTCTATAATGCATGCATATGTCAGACTCTTTAATTAAAGAGTGCAGTCTAGACCTGCTGTTAAAAGTGCAGTGAGATCACTTTTGCTGTGAATTGGTGCTATGTAAAAAAGATTGATTGATTGATTGACATGCCAATGGTTTCACTGATCTACAGGTGGTTGTAGTGTGTTAAGAAATGCAGGAATGCACCAGGAAAATAAGGGAAGAAGAAGACTCCAAGCGAGTTAAATATGGATATAAATAATGCATGATTTAAAATGCTAGAAAATTGCTTTGCAAATGTTGTGTGAGAAAGGGAATGCAATACCTGCTCAACACCAAAAAGCAAACAGACACAGTTAACTATAGACTAGCTGGAGGCCATAGTGGATGAATTAGCAGTTAAAGTGACAGATATTTCCCTCAGGAGTTGCTTGAACATTGGACTTATATTCACCAGGTGGACAAAAACACAACTCCAAATTAATATTAATGTTGCTGGATGTGAAAAATAAGCAGCACATTCAATGTATCAACTTAAAAGGTGATGATATGTCAGTGCTGTGCTCATGATTTGTTAGTGCTGCCCCCAGGTGGCCAAAATAATTAGTTAATGGAAGTTTAATGTGAACATTTTTCTTTTTTTTAATCTAAAACAAAACTTCACAGAGCCCCCATTTAAGGGTTATTGTTATCTATGAGTTTTATAAGCCAATTTAAAAGTGTTGGAAGATACTTTGTGGCTATACAAACATATTTGGACAAGGTTCCCTACATACTTTTGGCCACAAGATGCAAATTAGTACCAATATTTTTCCTACTGTATTTTTAGAACCTGCATTTTAGGAGGCTGCTAAGTACTGTTCACAGAGGATGCCCAGCTCATTAAACTACAATATGAACCCTTCACACAACCATTTACACAGCATCATAAGTCATGATAATTATAGAAGTAGCCGAAACACTTAAACATCAACTTGGCAGAAGCAGAAACACTGATTTTTACAATGTCCTTTTAAAAAAGTGAAGTTCATTGAAAAGCAGCATAATTAAAGTGATAAGAGCTCTTGTTTAATCACAGGTTGTTGCTGGATGATGGAGTCTTTATAGAGTCTAGTAATTTTCAACAGCGACTTGCTTTTGTGCCGTCAGTCATTATGTCGTCTAAGAAGCCTCATTTCAGAGTTAATATTCCTCAAATCAAACTGTGGATGATCTTCCTCTCTTCTGATGCTAATGCTATCGGAGACAGAGAGCGATCTGTAGAAAATCGCCCGGCGGACCTTCCACCTCTTGGCATTCTTTCCCTCACTCGACCATTCACAGACTATTAGAGCGTTTACGCCACGGGTATAGAGGGAGCCGCTGAACTCATTTCACAGGTTAATTAGAACAAAAGGATCAGCCTTTCACCGGGCGAGAGGCTTTCGATTATTGAAAGGTTGTGGCTCGCTCTCCTCCCTGCGGGCCTTTGGTGAGAGGACAGAGTATATTGGGCTCCATCACGGCTAAATGCCACCTATCAATCACCTGATCACACCTGGTCGCCGTCATTAGCGCAGTCGTGATTGAGAGGTAAGCTTTGTAGTCATCCTCAGGCGAATGCAGAGTGAGGATATTAATATGCGGCATGTCTGCGGGAAATGACATGACAAGTTGGGTCAACTTTTAAAAATGGGAGTGAGCAGATAGACTGGAGGAGTCGAAGAGTCAAGTGCTGATGGATCAACATGAAGAATGAGGTTTCAACCCCGTTCAGTATAATAACATGACCACAATGACTGTAACTCTAATTGTTTTTGGGCTTTTTCTAAATGGGCCAATGTTTACATCCAAGCAATCAACCAATTTAAATGCTCACTTAATGACTTGCAATAAACAAATAGAGTCAACTTCCCTCTCTCTATTCATCACTGTTACTCATTTCAGGGTGTTTACACTGCCATAAGATACACATCATATTTTACGACAGATACATTTAAACATCTACACAGTGACTAATACTTAATTTGCATCTTTATTGCATCTTAATAGTAATAACTTCATGTTAAAGTCTCTATTATAAATGCATTTGAGATGACATTCATCACCGCATCTCATTAAAACCTACCTTTTTAATCAGGCTTTCAATTGAATTGAATTTTATTTATTCATCTGTCTTTGAATTTATGTTTTAGTCTGTTTTCACTACTTGGACTCATTTTTTTTATTTCTTGATACCCCACCTCACATTTATGGTGTTACCCACTTTATTTTATTGTGATTTTATTGTATTATTTATTTATTATGAATCTTTTGTTATCTTTTATTTTATTTGAGTATTCTGAATGTTTACATTTTTATCCTATGTCTGGTGTTTCCTCATTGCAGATTAATGAGAGTTATGTAAAGCACTTGGTGTTACACTTCTATGGATGAAAAGTCTGATTGATTGATTGATTGATTGATTGATTGATTGATTGATTGATTGATTGATTGATTGATTAATTGATTGATTGATTGATTGATTGAAGATTAGATCATGTTTTGTAGATACTGTATAAAATGATTATTTCCTTTAAAAAATAGAAAGTCTGCTTTGTTAACTTTTCATTATAGATGATGTAGAACTTATATATGATAATTAGGTATTTAGATCTATCTGTACAGTATAACATCAGCTTCACTAATTGTTGCTCCGTAATTGCTGGATGTGTAATGAAGCAACCGTTCGCTAACAAGTTCAACATATCAACTAAAAAGCTATTCACAGCTTGTTTATGCTGCCCCCTGGTGGCCAAAAGTATGTTACTGCAGGTTTAACAATAATTTTGTGATCACAGCAAACTAAGGCAGTGTTCAGACTGACAATAGCCCATTAAAACAGTGCAGGTGCTATGGTGGTTGGGTGTGTTGGTTGAAGAACTAGTGAGACACTGAAATACGAAACACTATATATGTGAGTTTATCATACTTACAGTCTCCGGAAAGTAATCACGGCACAGTCAAATACGGCATTCTCGTATCAAAGTAATCAACCCGAAATGTGTGCTTACATTTAAGTGATTGGCCAACCCAATGCTGTCAGATTGTGTTGCGGCAAAAGTTGAGCCAGGTTCAACTTTTTTAGCTAGACGACCGCTGCAGACGTTTGACCCCCACTGTGTCAATGCACTTCCACCATTCAAATGAATAGGAAGGCTGAGATTTTTCATGCAGAGCTGATGTCGGTCTGAACTTTCCCTTTAAAATAGGAGCAGAGATAAGATATGTTTTCACTGACCTCCACTGACTCATTTGAGATACTGATGCCGACTAATGGCTTATGAAATAATAGCATACCTGTGTATTAAGGTATATTTCTCCAGAAACCATCAGATAACCCTGCTACCTGATGAACTTTGATCCATACCTTGTGACCATTTGACTTTCTCGGTAGCCTTTCATTGATTGTTTTCAGCCAGATAAAGGTCAGAAGTTCACCAAGCTTAGACCATCTCACCGTCACATCCACCTCTCCTTATTTTCTTTAAAAAAACCTCTGCCGTCAGCACAACAGATTCTTTCAAATCGAGTCAGGAGGAAAACTGAGAATGACCCTCATTCAGACCTCTAGACTCCACACACACTGCACTTCCACTAAATCGCACTAATACATAGAAACATCTGCTCCCTCTCAGAGCTATAAAAAGCTTTATCTGTATTCAGAAGAGTCTTTTCATTAGTCTTCAATATTTTTTTTGTTCTGGCCCTCTTCAACTCTCAAATGATGAGAATCAAGAAAAACACATTCAGAAGTCAAATGAAAGAGAAGTTGATTCAGGACTACATACACCATTTTGGCCTTTTGAAAGGAAAGACATTGATTAAATACATCAGAGGAAATGGATTCTCGTATCCAACACATTTACAGGCATAGAACACACAAACTATTCATCGCTAAGTATAAAGAAATGCATTTTGGTGGCACCAGAATCAATAGAAATATATGTAGTTCAACGTAAGTGCCCTGCTGGTTTTTATTCGTTATCTGAAATGATTTGTATAGAAAGTCCTGACACCTTTTTAAAGTATAAGTCTGCTGATAGTAGATGTTGTTCACATTATCAAAGAAATCATGAAGTTCAAAGCTAAAAAGTAGTGTGTGTGTATCCAAAGCGTGATATATGTAGACGTCTTTTGTGCTTCAAAAACTATTAAAAATCCATCAAGGAGCCGATGAAATGTTCCTTTATTACCATGAACACACACACACACACACACTATACTTTGTTTTACCTCAGTCACACCTACACCATTTTGCTGTGAGAAATACCCACTACATCACCAAATGTGGAATAATCCGCTGCTGAACATCCAACCTCCAAAAAAAGCACTGTTACATCCTGTTTGAGTATTGTTTTTGTTCAAAATAATAGTGTCCAGCTGTTTAAGGAAGTTATTGTGACTGCATAAGATTAATATCTTAATTAGGAGACAATGGGCTTGGAGCTGCTACATAAAGGGTAATGAAGTCAGAAAGGATTAACATGTTGTTTCTTTGTCTTTTCATGGGATAACTTGTTGATAAAGAGAAGATAAGTATGATTCCAGTCGTATCTATAAAAGGGACATATTATGCTCTTTGTGATTTCTTGTTATTCACGCACAGTATACTGTTATGATGTTGGGTATATCTCCTAAGAATTATCAAAACTTGCGGTGAACATATGTAGAAATGCTCCCTGCAAGGCAAGACACATTTTAACAAGGCAATTCAAAGAGCTTTACATAAAATATAAAATGCATCAAGGCAGGATATAAAAGCAACACATGTCAAAATAAGAAGACATTTAAATGCAATTTGCAAAGTGTTCAGAACAGATTTCAACTCGGAGATGTAGGCTGCAGATGTATTTGAGAAGTTGACATTTCCACTAAAGAAGAATTGCTACTATAATTTGTGCATGTAGCCTCCCAACTGAGACGCAGTTTCCTGTTCTGTTCTGATTGGCCAGTAGTAAAAACAGAATAGGCTTATCAGCAGCAACCTTAAATAAGTATAGGTTTTAGACAGAGGATGAACTGAGGGGCTGCATAAAGAGCCAGTTTAAGAAAATACAGATTTTTTGAGCTGTAAATTATTCAAAGATATTCTTGTAGAGCCCAAGAATATAAATGTATGTAGACCTTGAAATATGCAGAATATGTCCCCTTTAACAAAATGCTTCAAAATGCCTTGATTATTCCATAATCCACAAACCCTTTAATATAACCTCATGCTCCATTAATGCCTCAAATGTCTTTAATTTACCAGATTAGTGGAAACGCTGCTTCAATTAGCTTTTAAATTAAGTTGTTAAAAATGCTTTATCGTTAACATAAAAAAAGACTAAGGATCATATGCAACATGGAAAACCTCAATTTTGGGCTACTAAGGATCAAATTAAGCCATTGTGGGTCTTAAATGAGTCCCTTCATCCTCGTATGAAAGGATTAATGGGCTATTCGTGCCATGTCTACGTTTAATTAAACGCTGATTTGAGTTTTTGAGGGAGTGTAGAAATGTAGAAATGAGACACACCTGAACCTAAACAAACATCAAAATACTGATGGAGGGCCACCGAATCAACATAAGTGATTCTTCCTTAATGATAATAGCTGAGATAATTGTTACATTTCTTCGCAACCAAACAGGTGCCAAATGACTCCAAATTTACCCTGATTTGTTACAACTAGAAGAGGAGTCAATACTTCTTCTGTAACTACTTTATATCCTTTATGCAAAATCCAGTAATGCAAAGTATTTTGGGAAGGGCTGAACTCTCGTTAAAGATGAAACTTTGGCTGCCATCAAACATGACATATCTTCCCCCCTGAAGGAAACTGACCAGAAAATGACATTAATTTCAGAGTGTAATGACTTTTGGTGTGTCACACTTCCACTTCCTTCTCTGTGTCTCTGGTTGGACTCAGTCTGTCACATCCTGCAGGTTGTCATCGATTTACTGGAAAATAAGAGGAAGAGGATTTCCAACCAAACAGAAATCCCCTTTTCTTCGGATCAGTGCGACACGTTCTGCTTGACCAGTGAAATGTTTGCTCAGAGATATTACACACCTCTGAACTTCCCATCAGTCACAGCAGGATGAGGGTTTCAGCCTCTGAGGCGTTGGCTGGCGGTGGTGCGAAGAGGTGAGTGACAGGTCGGACTCGGTCGTCACGGGTTGCCACGCAGCGGCCTCGGTCACGACTCGACCAGCCTGTGAGTCCTGAACCACCTTAAAATACACCAGACAGACTGCTGCACATGTGCTCTGCAGATATAAAAAGGTGTTGTTTTGTAGGTGAGACAGCGACAAACTCTCTGATGCCACCTCCTCTATATGTGACTGAGGCTCTCACCATGGAGACTGAGAGCACAATTAGCGTTGATGGTAGTGTGACTGTGCCGCAAACGCTGCTACAAGGAGGAAAGGTTATGAATAAACACTTTGAAGTCAATCTCTGTTGGGTGTTTTTGGACCTTTTAACTTTTCCTTTCCTGCCACCTATCTCCATTTTAACTCCATTATGAGGTTGTCTTTCATACGTATTGAACTTGAGGGTGTGTGTGTTGTGTTAACCCGAGTGTGAGGTATGAACAACCAATTTCAGCTCATGACATTAAACAATATGAGGTGCATACATTTGTAAATTAGTTTGATCTTCGGAATTTCCCGGCAGTCATTTGAACTATAACCTACAAGTATTTTGCTATTATCAGCAGCCAAATTATACATCAAATTGCTTTTGATAAAACAAAGTCCACATCACACTGAAATTCATCCTACAAAACTGGGTGGACAAAAAAGAGTCAACAGGTAAATAGTGTCAGTAAAAACAGCAGCTACATGTTTGTGAGCTTTCTTTACTTAATGTTAAATAATCAACACTGCTGCTAGCTAACCAGCTAATATAGTGTCTTAAATTATAGTTCAGCTACTGATCAGGGGGCTGTTTGATCATAAACAACTTTGGTTTGGTGTAGTGTGATTATAGGTCCTGAACTTAGAGCAGTTGAGCCGAATCCTGAATCTTATTTTGTTTATCCCGGAAATAAACATAATTGAACCACAGTTTTGAGGTTCAATCATGAGGTTTATTTATCTGATTATCTCTTTCTTTAACCCTCCTGTTGTCCTCAAGTCAAAGAAGGAAGGGAGGACGAGGGAAGGAAAGGAAGAAGGAAGGAAGGGAGGAAAGGAAAGAAGGAAGGGAGGAAGGAAGAAGGAAGGAAAGGAGGGAGGAAGGAAGGAAGGACGGAAGGGAGGAAAGGAAAGAAGGAAGGGAGGGAGGAAGGACAGGAAGGAAGGAAAGGAGGGAGGAAGGAAGGAAGGAAGGAAGGTAGGAGGGAGGGAGGAAGGAAGGAAGGAGGGAGGGAGGGATAAAGGGAAAGAGGAAGAGAGGAAGGAAGGGAAGGAAGGAGGGAAGGAAAGAAGGAGGGATGGAGGAAGGAAAGAAGGGAGGGAGGAAAGAGAGAGGAAGGAAAGAAAGAGAGAAGGAGAGAGGAAGGACAAAGGAAGGAAGGAAAGAAGGAACAGCCAAGACAGACAGGGTCAATTTGACCCGGGAGGAGGACACGAAGGTTAATGCTGACTGGCTGCTCATGCAAACAACTGCCGAGATCTTCTTGTATTTACTCAATAATTGTCGGCATTACCTCTGCAATTTGAATGCAACCAACAGTTACACATTTTTGCATCATTTTTATTAAAATCAAATTAATTTTAAGAAATGCATAATGGTTTACATACTGTTACATATGATACAGTAGTTGTGTTTCTTTTTCCTAATGACAGACCGTTTACTTCATGAACAAACAAACACATACTTTAGTGTTGAGCTTTGACTTTGACCATTTACAGTTGACCCCCTTCGCTCCTGAAAACAGTCCAATTAAAGCAGCATCAACACAACTCAACAAATACACTCACTTAATTAGTTCGACCTAGCTAAATGCAGTCTAAAGCACCAGCACCTTAATAAACTCTGTCTGTAGGAGGGCTATGTTTGTTTAAACTGTTTTAGAGAGGTGTTGATTCACCTTAATGGTCATTTTGGATGCTGTACTTTGTAATGTTGGACTGTATTGTGTTGTACAAATGTATTTATTATATTTAGTATATCCTCAGTGATATAAACTGGCTGAACTTAACATTAAAAGCACCTCAGTATAATGCAAGCACATTACACTGTGTCAAAATGACAAAAAATAAAGTTGAATCAACACATTTCTACATCGGTTTCCATGAAAACTGAACAAAATTAACCCTCATGAAGAGAGTTGTGACTGCTGTGATGAAGTACATTACTTTTAGAGACAGTAAATAGAGATAAATAAACTTGCAGACGAGTGTATGTAGTTAAAATTCATTTGTGTGTTTGAAGTAAAACAGGAGTGTATTTCAGACGACTTGGAAAACATGCTGCAGCATCTTCTATATTCCTCTGGGAGAATACGTGTAGCCATTTGATGAGTTTTTGCACCTGCAACAGCATATTTATGTACTCCTTTGAACTTAGTTTGCACTGTTATTTTTCTATCATATCTTTTGACATGCTCAGAGAATGAAGGATCAGTCCCCCAAAATCCACATAAATCACAGGATTATATTGAAATGTCTTTGTTTGAGGACAAGAACCAAAACAACTTCCTGATGAAAGCCTGCAAATATTTGAAGATAGTTTTGGTAACTGAAGGATGAACAGGTTCAGCATTGCCTTTTTTTTTTTTTGGTGGGCATGTTTATTTTGTGCACAGATGGTGGTATAAAACTTGGACATAAAGAGTTTTAAAATACAAAAAAGTTTGATAATAAAAACTGGAAGTGCCATGTGTTATTTATTCTGACTGAAGTATTTGTGAATCAGTTGAGACCCAATAACCTTAAATACACAGCTTGGTTTTTCTTTCATTAACAAAAAAGGTTGAATATATGTTTTTCATCAAATAACCATCAAACCAGCGGGAAATCATTGTCGAGTACAGCTGGATTTTTCATTAAATCATTCTTCATAAGCTGTGACTGGATTACCCTGTAAACATCAGAGGCGTCCTCTGTGTTTCTGTGACATTTTGCAGTTGTGAGCGTTTCTGGGTGTTTGAGGCGGTGGTGATTTAAATGCTGGTATTTGTTTTTCTTTAAAGCAGCAGCAGAGTTACAGGGCAGTGAACTAGAAAATGACATTTTAAAGTCATCTGTAGCTTCTGCAGAGTGTTGTGCCCTTTCCTCAGCGGGGTAAATATTAACGCCGGCGTCGACGCCTTCCTCTTCTCCGAGAAGACGACACACCAGGCAAACTGCAGGAAGCTGCAATACAAGAGGCCAATGTTTTCCTGATGCCACCAACAAAGGTTTTACCAGCTAGGTTTTATTCTTAAAAGGGGTGTTTGACCTCTTCACAAATCAAAATGTTTTAAATCTGTACCATAAAAATATTTGCTGGACGATGTCATTTGTTGTATCTTGTGTATCTGTGAGAATGCAACACATGCAATATATATTGTTGCTCACAGTTTCATGCTTTTCCACAGGTTAACATTTAATAGCAGTAATGCAATGCAATGGAAAAGACTATTACCTGATACACACATAATAGTTTTAGATATGTTATTTAAGGGTATGAGAGTACATTCAGGAGTCTAGAAAATGAATCGTATTGATTTTGATTATCTGTTGATTTTTGGTCTAGTGCCACCTTCAGTGCAAAACTTCAGCACATGATAGTGTGATATAATTCCACTGCAGGAACTTTGGGGTAATTTTACAGGGCCGTGACCGTTGGCACATGTCTCCATTGTAGGAACCGCTCCTGAAAGACAATCTCCCAGAACTTTTACGGGGGCAAAACGAGTCCCTGCCTCTGGGTCAGGCGGGGAGTTCCGGTCCTCTGAAATGATGCCAACGCGGAAGTAACTTAAAACTGCATTCTATCAAAAGGCCACCAGGGGGCGACCGTTTTGGTGTCAAATGGACTTCCGTCTCTATACAAGTCAATGGAGAATTCACCAACTTCTCACTTGATTTCTAACCTCAGTAAACGTTTTCAAAATGTGTTTATGGTCTCAATCGCTAGTTTAAAGCCTTCTTCAATGCAGTATGATGTTCATTTGGGACATTTTGGCCTCCCTGATTTTATATTTGATGATAAAGCAGGGTATGCATTAGGGCGTGGCTACGTCGTGATTGACAGGTTGATTGGTTCACAGGTTCAGGAGGGCGCCTCATGCCCCTCCTGATGCCCATATAAGTAGAATCCATGTTTTTATTTTTCCCAGCATGCACCTGAAATTTTCAAGATGGCGCTGCTCAGATCCGATACTATTGGCCTCCGAGCAGCAGTCCACAAACCAATGGGTGACGTCACTGATGTTACGTCCATTTCTTATATACAGTCTATCGTATTACCCTTTTTTTTTTTTACTCCCATTGATGCCCATTTACACCTGCATTAGCATACTTTGGAATTTATTATTTTAAAAAAACAACCTAAAATTAAAATTAATCCATTAGTTTTTGTTTTTTTCCGACCAAACAGCGTGATTGTCTTTGGCATGTATTATATTTCCTTCTTTTTCTCCATCTCTTCCTCTGTACTGTCACCTTTTGTGTGTGTGTGTGTGTGTGTGTGTGTGTGTGTGTGTGTGTGTGTGTGTGTGTGTTGTTTCTGGAACATAATTGTGCTGCCATTTTGTTCAGGACTCTCCTAAAAAGATTCTGATCTCAAGAGACCATCCCGCTAAAAGCAAAAGGTCAAATAAAACATAAAATAAATGACAGTGGACAGGTGTTGCTATTGTTGCATCCACCGCGCGTGTGTACCATGTGAAAATACTAATTTGAGCAGCCTTGTGTACGTTCACGTCTCTCTTTGAGACAAACCGGACGTGACTCGACCCGGCTGTCTCTGTGTGTGGACGCTGGAGGTCAAAACGCAGACGGTTTCATAGATTAAAATAAAACACTTGCTCCTTTTTTCAGCTTTAAAAAAAAACACAATTTAGCGTTAAGTGACGACAGCGAACCAATTTCCTCGTCAGACATCTTTTCGACATCCTTGACCTCATGATCGCCATCTTCCCTCGGTCAGTCACATGTTGTTGTTTTTTGCTGCCGCTCTGTCTCCTCGCTCAGCGCTGATTTGCCCCATTAGTCGAGCATATGTGTGGATTGTGCTGTCGATCCCAATCAGCTGATTTGGAGCCGGGGCCTCTTCTCTGCAGGGACCGCAGCCACCTCCTCCTCCTCATCCTCCCAAAAATAGAGCTTTCACTTCCTGCTAAGTTTATCTGATGTGATAAACAATATCTGGTGTAACTTAGTCTACTTTTTAGCTAGAAATATAATATAATTCCTCTTTATTTCTACTTATTTACACTTACATATTTCCTTCTTAAGTAAGTGTAACTACACCAGGATTGCAATTGTCATCATTTTCTGACATTTTCAATTTTATTTGTGGATAAAAGAGACATTTTTATTCCTTTTATGTACATATAAATAGGAAATGTTTATCCCTTCTTTATTCACTTTGTACTTTTCTTCATTTATTTCCTTCTTCAGTTAATCTGAAACCATGACTGTCTTCTTTTCTGTTATTCTTCCTTCTTTCCTGTCCTTAAATCATTCCTTTTACTCTGCTTTTTTCTTATTTTCCATCATGTCCTTCCTCATTTCCACTTCCTATATTTCCTTCCATCTTAAACTGATCTGAAACCATGACTCTCTTCCTTTCTAGCATCCTCCCTTCTCTTCTTATTTATAGTAGTTTCTTTCATTTCTCCTTTTTTCCTTCCCTTCTTAATTCCCTGCACTTTGCATTATTTTCTTCCATCCTTTCATCCCCTTTGTTTTGTTTCCTTGTTACTTTCTCAACTGATCTGAAACTGACTTTCTTCTATCTATACTCATTTTCTTTTCTTCAAGTTTCTTTTCCTTCTTTCTTTTTCTGCTTTAACTGATCTGAAACCATTAATAACGCCCAACAATCTAAGATAAAAGGCTTTCACTAAAAGAACTGAAATAATCTGCACAATGATGGATCCTTGAGTACATTTTACTGCTAATAATTGCTCACTTTCCCCGAAGTTAAACCAGGACTGCAGGATTTGTACTTGTAAAGGTAACAGAGTATATTTTCCACTTTGGTGTTATAATGATAATTTTACTTCCTCCACGTCTGCTCTCAGTTGACTGATGTCTCGCCGGTCAGAGCTCAGCAATGATTTTTCAAAAGGTAGACAGTTTCTGCCCTTCACACAGGGGCTGCAGTTGACTGTGTGCATGTCTAACGTGTGTGTGTGTGTGTGTGTGTGAGTGTGTGTGTGAGTAGTGTGTGAGTGCAATTAGAGAGTGAGAAAGTGAGCAAGTACAAAATGTCAGTAGACTCTTGACAAAGTTGCCGTTGGCAGAGCAGCTCCTCATCATCTCCACATCGGGATAAAATGAACCCATGAGACTGCTGCCCCCGAGTCCCTCAGTAGACTTAATTTAACAGAGTTAAAATCAATTTCTCTGCTGGGTCAAATTAACTATCTCCTCGTATGAAGAAGCACCGAAACTACTTGACAGCTTGTCCAGATCCTGACTGTGTCCTTCTGTCTGTCGGCTGGCAAATCACTTATCATTTCTCGCCCAAATCTCTGATTCTGACTTGGAGAGCGGGCCGTCCGCATGGCGAGCTTCGATCTGCCAAGAAAGTGACTGCTTGGCGACGGCGCTCGTGCTGCTCTCCATATCTCAGCATGTTTTGGGTTTCTAGCAGTTGCTCTTATTTGCTGAGTGGCGCAGCAAAGATGACAGGAGGTGGAATCGAGCGATGCACTTTGGAGGAATGCAACACTGATGTAAGATACGAGTGTCGATTTTCCACTGAAGTTAAACAGTGAGGTCAGGATTCTTTCCTGCTGCAGTCGAGTTGTTTTCAGAACATTAGTGCTTTAGTTTATGTGAAAATATTTTGAATGCTGGCGTCGTAAATAAGCATCCAGTTGGTGCATTTTGCTTCTCTCTCTCTCCAATCTGACAGACACGATGAAGTCTTTCAAAGCCACAACTCTGAATTTCTCTTCTCTTTATCACAGATGGGGAAGCATGTTTACCTTTGCCAAAATTAGTGAGATTAACGCTTTATCAGAGGTGTTTTACAGTGTTTTGCAGAGAGACAGCCTTCAACAATGAACTGAAGGTGCTGTTAGACACTGCAACACGTCTCTAACTATAGTGCATGAACTCTGGAATAACACATATAAGGGTTTTGTGATCTGACAGTAGGATGATATCATTGGTTTGCACAAAAATTGCTTCCTTTCTGCAAAAATGTTGAACTTGTCCATTACCAAATTGCTTATTTCCACATCCAGCAGTTATGGCGCAACATTATCATCCATTTTGGAGTCATGTTTCTGTTTCCCTGCTGAATATAAGTCTAATATTCACTCTCTTTTAGCTCTTTTTTTACTCTCTACCAATTCCTGAGGGGAATATCTTGCTCTTTAGCTGCTAAATGCTCCACTATGTTCACCAGCTAGTCTACAGCTAACTGTCTGTTTGCTGTTTGCTGATGAGCAGGTAGAGTACAGTGGCTTTTGTAGACTCTGAAGTGGCACTATGAGAGCGGTGAGAGTGAACCAGAACAGTAAAGTTGCAGCCAGACAGCTAAACAATGAGCTGAAACTCACTATAAAGCTCTGTTAAAGCCGAAAGGAGCTGATAAATCTCTGTAGGTTCATCACTGCGAGCCACAGCCAACACATTACACACTGACATTTGATACATTGCTATTATTAAAAAAAATATCGATTACAGCCTCTTTAAGTGGCTGGTTATGCAAATATGCACCGGCTTAACTAGTTTTCAATGGATATTGCTACCCAACAACACTCGTTTATCACATTAGATGTTAAATATCACTCTTCGGGTCTTGAGTAAAATGTTAAAAATGTGCCTTTGCAGTGGGAGAAAATGTGCAAATTCCCCACAAATGGAAATACTCAAGCAAATTAAAGTATGAGAAGCAATAACTGGACTTTAGCACAGAGCTGCAGTAGAACTTCTCCTTTTGCTCCCAGCAGCCTCTGAGCTTTGTGTGTCGGCCTCAACGCAGTGATGCGAGATAACTCTCTATGTCACAGGATGCCTTTTAATAATGGCCCAGATGATAAATTGCTTTAATCAGAGGAGCGGGCTTTTCCTGTAACTTATGATACAGGAAGCTTGTGAAGAGAATTGTTACGCTAAGCCTCATTGAGCGTCTTAATGTGAATCTTTACGTGTCCACAATTAGATTAAGGTTGTGACAGGGCGGCCGACCGGCTGGCGGCGGCGGGTGAACCTCTCTGACGGCTTCTTCTTCTTCTTCTTCCTCTTCTTCTTCATATAGACGGAGGCAGTGGAGAGCAAAATGGAGGAGAGGAGTGTGTGTGTGTGTGTGAGTGTGCAGGAGGGGCAGGAATCAGTGCACGGATCAATGGAAGTCATTATATGGTGCTTACCGTTTGGCCAGGTCACGGTGTGATGGATGGCTTGTGGCAGGTAATGGTCCTCTGCAGCCTCCGCCTGAGCAAACGCAGATGATGAACTGAGATGTGTTCACTTGTCAACAACTTGTCCCGACTTCATCTGGTTCAGTGGATGCCAGCGGAGCCTGAAGGCCGCCTCGTGTGGGGAACGCACACGACTGTAACCAAAATGACTTCATGCTACGGGAGTCGCTCAGAAGTTTGACACTTCTTTTTGGAATCTGCTGCAAATATTCTGTGTTTCTCGGGTAGCCTTAATTTTTTTTTAGGGATGTTAAAATGTATGTTTTTAATTCTAAACTAATTCTGTTTGTTAAATCTGATTTTTCTGATGTTTATTTACCTTCCAGACTCCTGCTTTTGATTTCAATGATCCCAAAGCAACACACAGGACAACATTAGCATCCCCAGAGTTTTAAGGGTTGGTTGAGTTTGGTCATGTTAATATAGGCTCCAAAGACTAACAACAGCAATCACGTTTTCAGTCTCCGGAGAGTAGTTCCATGTAAAAGAGACTATACTTTAGTCTCAAATCAAGAGTTTGCGATATGTCGTACAAAAAGCTAGAGAAACACTGTAAATGGAGCCACATTCCTGCACATGCTCAGTGGGATTTGCTTTACACAGAACTACTCTCCAGAGATTGAAAACATGATCACTGTTATTCATCTTTGGAGCCGTTTCTAAACAAACTAACATGATTAAACTCTTCATAATGAAGGAATACGTGACCCAGTGCAGAGGTGTAGTTCACTGATGTGTTTTTAATAGTTTTCGGACAACAACGGGGTCTACGAGGAGCAATAAGATATATCAGACTTTGGATACACACACATTACTAAGTAGAATCAGACCAACAATGAGCTGGTTCTGTATATTGGATTTGTTGACAATAAGGAAACTATCAGGAAACGTACACACTTAATCTTTCATCCTCTCTGTATTACTGAAGAAATGTCATTAATTCCAGCATGCAATCACTTCACTCAGTGTAGTTCAGGTTAATACATGATCCTACTGTTTGATGACTGTTAATTTTTAGTTATTCTATGTTATGTGAGTGTATGTAAGTGTGTGTTTGAGCAGAGTGAATGGAAACTGTTTCCTTTTATGAGAGATAGCAAATGTCGTTGTATGTGAACATGCAATTACAATAAAGGCATTCATTCATTTAAAATTGTATTCTACTTTATTATGTTACTTTGTTATTACCATCATTCTATATTTTACCCTCATATCGACTTTATTCATCTCTTTCTTTTTATCTTTTGAATCTATTTTAAGCCAGTTTTTACTCTAACGTTTACTCAACTGTTTCCGTCTTATTTTATTCTATTTCATTTTATATTTTTATTATAGATCCTAAATCTTTAATATTTCATTTTTATGATTTTTATTTATTATGTTGTCCTTGGTCTATACACTCACAGTCTGTCTGATTACCAGCTTGTCAATCAACTGTGAAGCACTTTGAACTACATTAACCGGTATGACAGCTGCTATATAAATAACATTTGATTGATCAATTGATTGATTTGTTATTACTTCTGGTTATCTAATTTGTGGAGGCTCACATGAGGCTCATCAACATGATTATTTGCTCTCTGGAAGAATCACTGTCCTCTGTACATTCATATAAAGACACTTGCTGTGTGATGAAAACCTGTGCACATACAAGCAAAAACATTTTTCAAACTACAACTTTTTTTCTCTCATAAAAACGGTGCTCGAACATGTACTGTGAAGCACTGCTGACATGTCAAATGATGGCATTTCTACATGACCTAACATATCCTGAAAAGAGCAAATGACACATGTTGACAAAGCTTGTACAAAAGGAGAGAAAAGCAAGAAAAAAAACACGGGTTGAAAAGGGTCGACGCACCTCAACACTAGCTGCACACACCTGGGCACAAATGATAGGAATACAAAAAACATTTCTACCCACTCGTAAGGTTAGAAAACAGAAATGAGATGCAGAGAGAAGAGGCAGCAGCGGTGCAGATGAGGGTCAAACATGAATCATTCCTTTCAGAGCTGCTGCGTTCGTCCATCAGCTTCTGTTTAGGAGGAAAAAAATCATTAAATACAGCTACTGTTTAGCTCAAGGGGAGGATCCTCCACTCATTGTGTGTGTATATGTGTGTGTGTGTGTGTGACAGTGAACGTCTCATGTACTGCAGTTTCTGTCTGACATCAGAGAATAAATACACTTCTGCTTTCCGACTAAAGAAACGGCAGCGTCCGCCTGCTTTCATCCTCTAAGACGGCGCTTTATTGTATCCGGACAAAAAGCCGGAGAGCGTTATGAAACAGCTCGGCTCGGTCTGTGGCGTCGCTCCTGCCACACTGCCTCCCTGCAGACTGAAGGAGTGACACGCAGCAGGGATGGAGAGGCCATTTTGTCTTTTTTGGAAAGGCACTTTAGCTGCAGCCGCTCTGATTGCTTTTATCATTATACGCCACTACAGTCTGGCCATTTGTTCTGACCTTGGGAAATGGTTTTAAAGGTCTCGCTGCGTGTGTGTGCGTGTATATGTGTGTGTGTGTGTCTGTGTGTGTTAGAGAAATTGCCTGGATTGAGATGTTCCATGAAAATATGTAGTGAACAGCCTCTGTAGGCCAGGCGGGGGTGGATAAGGGGAAAGCTATTTGAGGGACGGGGGCACAATCCAATTTGTTTGTTCACACTCCAGCAGAGCCAGATCAGAACAATTGATACATTAGGACTGGTTTTAGAGAGCAAATATGGCAGCCTGAGAGGGAGAGAGGAGGACTATATATTGCAGAGAAGTGCTCCAAGAGTAAATTTACCTCACGGGCCATTGCACAGGGTGCAATATGAAACTATGATAAAAAAGAAATTGCTTTATTCTCTGAGTTATCAATATAATTCTGTCTCTGTAGCTCGCCGTCTCATTTTGGCGGCAGGAATCTTTTGTTGCCATGAATTTCCTCTTGCCAAAAATAAATAAATAATAATAATAAAAAAAAGAAAAAATACAGCACTTGTGAAGGTTCATTCAACATTCAGAGATAAATGCGCTCCGGGAGAGCGATGCCTCTCTCAATTTGAAAAGCCCCGTTGTGCTGTAACATCCAAATCCTTCAGACCTGAACATGTCATCTGCGCCTGCAGCGACAAAGGAAATAAATTAGGAAAATACAATGTCTTTAAATGACAATAGTGTGTTGGGAGAGAGAGAGAAGAAAAAAAGTCAGAGCCTATCTTATCTGTGAAGACGATACAGTCCAGTTTGGCTCTGCACACAGAAAAGGGACAGCTGTTATTTCCTATTCAGCAGCAGGATCCCGGCCCTGATAATGTCTAATAACGCACTATAAATTAAATCTGCCGCATCAGTGCGCTCATGACGGCGTCCCCTCGGATAAATGAGGTTCAATGTCTCAAAACGAGATTTTGGCAAACCATTATTGGGGCCTGTAGTAATCTTTTTTTTTTTTTTTTTTTTTTTTACTTTTTCATTTATTCATTTAATAGGATTATTCATGAGTCGCCGATGACAACGTGAGGAGGGGTGAAGTGGAGGAGGGGAGAGCAGGTCTTCATACTGGAGAACTGGAGAGAGAGACTGGCTGCTTGATTTACAGCTGCCGCACAAATACAAACAGTCAGAGGTGTGTATTGTTTCTCATTTGCATGGATCATATCACTAGATTAATTTTTATGATGCATGTGCTTTCAAATGTTCTGTGAAAACACATTTTAAGAGTGTCTGGCTGCTTACAGTACTCACCTGTGCAGAGTACCAGCACATTATGTTTCTGTGAGTACTCTGAGTGTTACTACTAATATGTCACTACTGCCATGTTTTAAATAATGGTACTCAGGAGACATATATGCAGCTGCAGTTTAGTTGAAAAGTAGCTGGAAAATAACTTGGGCTCAATTTTCATCCCTTTTAAATGTCTCATAACCATAGACTGTATATAAGAAATGGACGTAACATCCGTGACGTCACCCATTGGTTTGTGGACTGCTGCTCGGAAGCCAATAGTATCGGATCTGAGCAGCGCCATCTTGAAAATTTCAGGTGCATGCCGGGAAAGATAAAAACAGGGATTCTACTTATATGGGCATCAGGAGGAGCATGAGGCGCCCTCCTGAACCTGTGAACCAATCAACCTGTCAATCACGGCGTAGCCACGCCCTAATGCATACCCTGCTTTATCGTCAAATATAAAATCAGGGAGGACAAAATGTCACAAATGAACATCATACTGCATTGAAGAAGGTTTTAACCTAGCGATTGAGACCATAAACACATTTTGAAAACGTTTACTGAGGTTAGAAATCAAGTGAGAAGTTGGTGAATTCTCCATTGACTTGTATAGAAACGGAAATCCTTTTGACACCAAAACGGTCGCCCCCTGGTGGCCTTTTGATAGAATGCAGTTATAAGATGTTATCAGTTCAACATCACAGAACTGATAACATCTATTATTTGCATCCTGGAGCAACATGCAAATAAGATCAAGCACTAATCCAGTCCAGAGAGTATTGGTGATGCATCTGAGGCTCTTTGGTAATGGCTTAAAAAATAAGACCTGCACTTTAGCAGCTTAGTTACTACAACAATAACTGTTAAACTATCTGCATGCAGCTGACAACTATTTAAATTAACACAAACAACATGACACTCATTCAGTTGACAGGTATATATCCTCTATATGACCATATGTGTTGAAATATGTGTCAAAAATAACAACAGCTAATTTCAGCGTCACTTCAGGCAGATATGTAAAGGCTGTGAGTGGCTTCCACAGATTGCTTGCAAGTTGTTATTGTATTCACAGTTGGCTTATTTTTTTATATAAGATAATTATCTGATCCACCTCAGATGTGTGAAGTGTAAATGGACTTTTCTCATGTTTCTAAAAATGGTCACTATGTAAAGTAATGAGGATTTCTGAAGCACACATTCTTTCTTAACAATTAACTACTGGCCATATGTAGCTGTATGAATGGCAGATTTGTTATTATTTATAGTGACACATACAAGTAAGAGTCATTTAAAGTACATTACTGACATTCAGCTGCAGTTTATTAAAAAAACAACATTAATTTTAGTTAATTTTACAGGGATTTGTTTGCTGCAGCAATTTGAAAATGTTGAAAAAACACTTTATATTTGAGTGATGAAGTAAATTAGCATTGACAGAATAAAAGAAGACGCATGTTTCTACTGAAAAAGACTCTATAAGGGTCTACAATTTGGAGGATTGATCTGCTGAAAAGGGAAAGCACTTGTGATTTATGACATCATCACTAATTTGGAGCTAATCGTGGTCCAGTTTGCAACTTACACAAATGTGATGTGGAAGGTTTGAAGCCTCCACTGCACAAATACTGAGAGTGGACTTTACAGTGAAGTAGGAGACATCTTCTCATCTTATCTCTGTTGACATCTGAGTTTCACTGCTGATACTGAAACAGCTTTAACCTTCGTGTCGTCCTCCCGGGTCAAATTGACCCCGTCTGTTTGGACTGTTCCTTCTTTCCTCCCTTCCTTCCTTCCGTCTGTCCTTCCTCCCTCCTTCTCTCTTTCTTTCCTTCCTCTCTCTTTCCTCCCTTCCTTCTTGCCTCCCTCCCTTTCTTTCCTTCCTTCTTTCCTCTGTCCTTCTTTCCTTCCTCCCTTGCTCTTTTCCTTTCTCCCTCCCTCCTTCATTCCTTTTTTCCTCCCTCCTACCTACCTTCCTTTCCTCCCTCCCTTCCTTCTTTCATTTCCTCCCTTCCTTCCTCCCTCCTTTCCTCCTTTCCTTCCTTCCTTCCCTTCTTTCTTTCTCCCTTCCATCCTTCCTTCCGTCTTTCCTTCCTTCTTCCTTCTTCCTTCTTCCTCTCTTCCTTCCTTCCTTCCTTTCATCTTTCCTTCCTTCCTTCCTTCCTTCCTTTCATCTTTCCTTCCTTCCTACCTTCCTTTCTTCCTTCTTCCTCCCTTCCTTCCTTGACTCGAGGACAACAGGAGGGTTAACTTAGAGGAACATAAATGTGTTTCGACAAAACCATTTTTTTTCATTCAACAAAATAATCCAAAACTCTCAAATCCGTCTGAACCTCATTTATCATCGATCACAGGATTCTCTGAAAGAGCTTCATGCCTCAAAATGAAGCTGAACTGTACTCAACAGACCTCTGAGCTTCTGTTTAAAGCACAACTTCCCTTCTATAAATGTGCAGGATTCACAGGCAGCTAAATGTTCATATAATATTTGCACATTTACTCTCATAACTGACGTTTAATAAACCTTGCGTGCATGATTATTGGACTCAAACGTTGCACGTGCGTCGTGCTCTTTAAGTTACTGGTTTAGAGAAATGTCTTCTATTCAAATTCAAGCACTGGGTAGATAGATATACTGCAGATAGATTTAATTTCCTTTCTTCACTTCCTTTTTTTCCCCTCCTGAGGTTTTATGAATCTGATAATACACTCATCTCATCCACGCACACTGTGCTGTGTCAAACCTCTCAGACATCCAAAGTCAAACCAGAGCAACCTTTCATTTTCTTTTTCTCTCTTTGCTTCTTTCTTTCTTCCTTTCTTTCTTTCTTTCTTTTTTTTTGTCTCTAAGTAACACTCAAAATGAAAAGCCACTTAATCCATCTTCTCCTACATAGGCTCTCTTTTCCAGGCAGCATAGATGGTAAAGTACATAAGTCTACTGCGACGAGTCAGCCATATACAGAAAAACCATCTGTCTTCATCATTCTTTGGGCACAATTGATCTGCGGCACTCTGGAAAGTATTTATTATGAAAAGTCTCATTTTTTAAGCGCCCCGTTTAAAGTAGCAGCGGCCATAAATCACCCCGGAATCGAGGCAAATCAGAGTGCTCTCCCACTGGAATCCATTATTCCTATTATATCAGCTCTAAGTGGACATAACAGCTTAATCCTGTATCGATCTGAGCCTGTGCGTTGGTCATCCCATCCAATCCCGCCCCTGATATCTGAGATGCTGCGTGACGAGCCTCGTGTCTGCTCTCACTTTAAATAATCACAGAGGAGAGCCTGCGACGTGCGTGCTAGCTCGGCTAACTCTTTCCTCATTAGAAAGCAATAAATAATGTGTGTGTGTGTGTGTGTGTGTGTGTGTGTGTGTCAGTGTGTGAGGTCTAATCCTGGCTAATACAACTTCAGCGAGCTGGCAGCCCTGGTAATTAAGTGAGCAGCAGTCTGTTCTGATGGCTCTCATACACACAGGCATAAATTATTGAAGTGCCGTTAAAATAAATAATGAAGTCGATTGCAGCATTTTGGATGTGAGCGGGAGGTTAAATTATGCATGAGCTCAATATTTGTAAGTGTAATAGGAAGTAAGTGTGGTGGTTTTTAAAACCCGCCAGGAAGAAAATCCCCTCCCACCCACCACTATTAGCCACATTTAATTTAAGTGGAGGGAAAAAAACAACAACTCTAGAGTCAAACTTGACAGAAGATATCTGTCTCCGTGGTTACATTTGGGGCTCGGGTCAAGGTTTTTTGATGAGATCTGACAGTGGGGGAAACGTGGAGGGTGGAGCTGGTGGGTTTGGCCTCGGGGCATCTGGAGCTGCAGGGTCGGTCTGGGAGGAACAACAGGAGGGGTTTGTAGTTTGTTGGTGGGGGATCACTCACACCCAGCGTTGCCAATTAAAGGAAAGGAACATGTGTCTGAGCTTAAATGAGCCGCGTGCCGGTGTCACTCTGAGATGCTTCGTTTGATTTTATACTTTGGGTGGAACGTTAACAAGTCTGTCAATCATCCAATCAGCTGGAGAGAACTCCAATCTGCATTTATCTTAAGAATAATATATTCCCTATGTCAGTGTTTTATTTGGAAAGTTGCTGTTAAAAATTCAAGTGTTTTTCTTCTTGTTGCTTCAGTTGCATGTTTGAGTTTCAGCGGACAGAATCGTCAATGTGCTGAGCTTGTTTTCGAGCCTTTCCACCTAAGAAAAAACGACCCTATAGGTCAGAAATTCAATCACCAAAAACGACCTATAGTTGTGTTTGAGTGACACATGCCAGCTAGTAGCCTTAGTAATTATGACCTGGACCTTTGACCTATGACTGGTGGATGGCTGGATAGTTAAATGGCAAAAAAAGTGGACATAGGGGCAAGAAACTGCTGTTAGCTTCCTGTTTCAACCATGAGTCCGATCATTAAAAAAAAGAAGGAATGTGGTGTTTACTGTTGCCATGTTATTAAGAGAAAGGTCATTGTACTGATGGTATAATGACAATAAAGTTAATTCATTCATTCATCATTCATTCATGATGACAGAGGTGTCATTTGTGCCTAAACCTAACCATGGCTTCGTCCAAAATCACTCCCGTATTCATTCATTCACTACTCTCTATATAATAAACACTGAACATTTCACACACTAACTGATCCTCATCATTTTGTGTCGTCACCATCAGCTGTAGAGTCACTTCTTTAAAATGTGGAGTAAATTGCATTATGGGATTATTAGCAGAAACTAGTGAACATGCCATGGACGCTACTATTTTCGGTCCATGGTGGAATATTTGAGGCTCTAATGTTATACAGTCGAGATATTTACACATATTCAGACATTCAGACACTCAAATAAAAAGGCGGAGGGTAAATGTAGAGCACTACTGTATATAGTACCATACCTTAACCAACGTGTTTTTACATGATGAAACCTGTTTCGATTGTTGATTGGGAAGCAGATACAAATTACTTATATGGTCATTTAGTTTGGAGGACTTCAAATTAATCTGCTGAAAAGGGAAAACATTTGTTATTGGTGATATCAAACATAATTTGGAGCTAATCGTGGTCGACTTTGCAACTTATACAAGTGTGATGTGGAAACTTGAAGCCTCCACTGCACAGACACTGGACTTTACAGTGAATCAGGAGACATCTTCGCATCTTATCTCTGTTGACATCTGAGTTTCACTGCTGATACTGAAACAGCTTTAACTTGTAGGAACATAAATGTGTCTTTATAAAACCTACTTTTTTCATTCAACAAAAGAAGCCAAATCTCTCAAATCTGTCTCAACACAAACATCTGTGCAAGAACTGAAATATGCTATATTTAAATCATGCTATAAACATATTTCAGTTACATAAAGAGGTTTAAAACCCAGCCGTACCTGATCCAGTACCAAATGCACCAAATGCATCAAAATAACACTAAAATCTCTGTCGTATTTCACTGAAATCATGTTGGAATTAAGATTTTTATAGGAGACTGACAACAAAAATACTCAATGTAGACTGTGAGTGTGCTTTAGGATGTATGACATGGACACACACACACACACACACACACACACACACACACACACACACACAGTTCCTGTCAGTAATGGCCTCCCCTTCTCCGTCTCATCTATAAATAGGCTGAAGCAGAGCGTGAAATGAAAAGCAAGGGAACAGCATGAAATGGGACTAAAGTTGGGAAAATGGACATATTTATCCTTTTGTTTTTGAAGAAGGCCGGGGAAATAATGGCACAATTTTTACATAAAGCCATGCAATCTTCACAAACACTGCAGATATTATGCTCATTTTTTACGACCTTGCCTTTGTTTTTATTCTCTATAATAATGGATCACTGTCAGAGACTCTTGTAGGGACGGAGGTCTCATGTTGTTTCAGTCCGATATGCAGATGAGAGCGTCGGGAGAAAATAACAGGAATTATACGTTAAAACAAACAAACTGCTGGAATATTTTACTCACTGGCTTGCAGAGAGTCAAATATATTTGCATTAACATTTGTTTTATTATTTCTTGTATTTTCGGATCATTGTAGTATTTTGGCACGAGGTCATCTGTGACCACATATTTAAAATGTCCGTCTCAGTCAATTTTTGCTCTTATAGCATTTCACAAAACAATATGGACACAATGTTTTATTGTATTTTTAGCCTAAACCAACACAGGATATTTGAGTCAGATATTGCCTTCATATTTTAGAGTTTAGAGAATACACAATCCATGAAATGAAATAAGATTTTTTGGTAATGTTCCTTAAAATTGTGTTTTTCTTGGGAGGAAAGTCTCTTCATGGTCGAAATAGTTAAAGCAGTGGTCTCCAACCCTGCTCCTGGAGAGCTACTGCCCTGCATGTTTTAGGTATCTTCTCACTCTAACACACCTGATTCTAATAATCAACTCGTTATCAAGCCCTTTGACGAGCCTCAGCTGCTTGATAACGAGTTAGAGTGAGGAGATACCTAAAACATGCAGGGCAGTAGCTCTCCAGGAGCAGGGTTGGAGACCACTGAGTTAAACATTAACCAACGTTGTTATTGCACGAAGCCCAAAACAACTTATTCATGTGACAGATGCCATCTAGTGGCTGCAGATGTTTCCCTTATGTTCAAAATCATCATTAAATCCCAAACTATGATCTAAACCTTACCAAGTGTTTTTTTGTGTTTAAAGTTAACCAGACTTTAACCACAACGTTGTAATATTATAAAAAATCATTTTTTTAAATTTTTTTTATCTGGAACAATTTAAAAAAGCACAGATACATGATGATTACTACAGATAAAGGTGCCATTCAAATATGTCCCTACGTGTCTTCATGGAGTCTTAAGATTAGTATAAGTATTTGTGTTTGTTGTTTAATTTGGGGGATTTATTTACCAAGAAATGTACTGTAATGTTGGACATTTTACAGTTGAAATATCTTCCATTTATTTTACTATCTCATGGATAAAGTGTAGAATAGGGACACTGTTTAACCTTCCTGTCATCCTCAAGGGTCAAATTGACCCCGTGTTTTGATTGTTCCTTCTTTCCTCCCTTCCTTCCTTCCGTCTGTCCTTCCTTCCTCCCTCCTTCTTTCCTTTCCTTCCTCCCTTCCTTCTTTCCTCTGTCTTCTTTCCTTCCTTCCTTCCTCTTTTCCTTTCTCCCTCCCTCCCTCCTTCCTTCTTTCCTCCCTCCCTCCTATCTTCCTTCCTTCCTTATTTCCTCCGTAATTCCTTCCTTCTTTCTTTCCTTTCCCCCCTTCCTATCTCCCTCCTTTCCTTCCTTCCCTCCCTCCTTTCCTCCATTCCATCCTTGCTTCCTTCCTTCCTTCCTTCCTCCCTCCCTCCTTTCCTTCCTTCTTCCTCCCTTCCTTCCTTCCTTCTTCCTCCCTTCCTTCCTTGACTCGAGGACAACAGGAGGGTTAAAAATGATTTATTGATGTACAGTATAAACCGATACTGATATATCAGCTGATATTGACGGGGATATTGGTATCAGTCATGCTCTAATTATATGACAGTGTTTTTCAAAAGAACATATCTATTTATAACAACTTCCATCCCTTTTTCATATTTAGTTGATCATTTCTATCAGTAATAACTTTCAGCTCATCAAGTTAGTCACTAAAAAAGTGTGAAAGGCCGAGAAACACAAGCAGTCAGACTATCAACAAGGCTGGAAACAAACCTCCAGGTTAGTAAAACCTCATTTGGAAGAGAAAACTAAGCTGTGCACACACTTTCTGCAGGATTTAATGACATTTACGGGTTGGCTCACTTTCAGCTTAATCTCCAAATAAAGTGCTTTAGATCATCTGGAGAAACTCTTCTTGACCCATCTAACTTACAAATGAACTTTTCACAGAAAGTTTTGTTCAAATCAACTTTTTTTTTTTCTCAGATTGGGAATAATTTCAAGTCACGATAGCCTGACTCTGCAGCTTCAGGAGTGTGTTCATACATGTTGAAAGCAGCTGGTCATGAAATCATTTGTGCATATCCATGTTGATCATGTGAGGATGACCCTTAGTGGTTTATCTGACCTCCTGAACTTTCCTACGCCAACATCAGAACAAAAGTTACACACATCCAACATCTATCTGAAAAAACTACCAACCCCTATATAATGCTAATGTGTTTTAACAGTTATGCCATGAAGAAAAAAGGTCATTAATAACAATAACTTAATTTGTATAGCACCTTTAATACAAGAAATGCAGCTAGAAGTGCTTTACATAAGTCATCCTCATATAATGTTCAATGAAATCTTTTTCCAGGGAACAAAATGCTTTTATTGTAGGAAGGAGGTTGGAGTGGATGGTGGGCATAAAAGTGCAAGTTTTAACACCAGAGACCAGAGACTGTGATCCTCATCCTCAGACTTGTGTGTGGTCAAGGCAACAACATCACTTTTTTTTTCCTTTGTTAAAGGTTAAAAGTTTTAAAGTCCTCCTCCACTCCAAAATGTGTTTGTCTTCTTGTTTCTACAATTATATGTGTACTGTATGACTCACTTTGCAGATGCTGAAAGTGGAAAGTTTCTCTGAGGTCTTTGAAAATCTGAGTTTTAAGGCCAATATTTAAGCAGGATTTATGACATCGAATTGAATTGAATTGAATTGAATTGTCTTTATTGTCATTGCATTGAAGTCTATACAACACAATTTAAAACAGCTCCATCCTCGGTCATCACTCACACACATCTCATACTTACATTAAAAATATATATATACACATATAGATACACACACCCCATACCCATGCACACACATACATATATAAAAACTCATCATTTAACCCTCCTGTTGTCCTCAGGTCAAGAAAGGACAGGAGGAAGGGAGGAAGGGAGGAAAGAAGGAAGGAAAGAAGGAAGGACAGGAGTAAGGAGGGAGGGAGGAAGGAGAGAAGGAAGGAAGGAAAGGAGTAAGGAGGGATGAGGAAAAGAGCAAGGAAGGAAGGAAGGAAGGAAGGAAGGAAAGGAGTAAGGAGGGAGGGAGGAAGGAGAGAAGGAAGGAAGGAAGGAAGGAAAGGAGTAAGGAGGGATGAGGAAAAGAGCAAGGAAGGAAGGAAGAAAGGAAGGAAGGGAGGAAAGAAGGAAGGAAGGAAGGAAGGAAGGAAAGAGGAGGGAGCAAAGAAAGAGGGAAGGAGGGGGAGAACGAAGGAACAATTAAAGAAAGAGGGAGGAAGGAAGGAAAGAAGGAACAGTCAAAACAGACGGGGTCAATTTGACCCGGGAGGACGACACGAAGGTTAAAGGATTTAATGAGTTTATTGTACTTTTTGGTAGAAAAACCGTATAGCACACCTTGTTCCATGCAGAGTATCTTTATATGTCTTTTGCATGTCTGGAGGAGATCACTGAGGAAAGATTGTTCAGATATGTTCAGTATAAACATTTAGCAACCCGCCATATTGGTTAATTAACACCATTTCTTCTCATTTTGACTAATCCGACGGGAATGATGTTGTTCACAAAATGTCATTGGTGTTGCAAATTAGCAGCATATTAAATGTAATTCCTTGGACACCATTTAAAATAAGTGTGACCTACACAATATGTTAATAATAACATTTATTTTCATTTACACATATTTATTGCTACTCGGATGCATTATAAGTGCCAATAATTGTAATTTGTGTTAATGCTGAAACAATCAGTTGAGTAAAAGACTGGCTGGTTGACAGGAAATGATGCATCCATTATTATATTTAATGGTGACATATTTCTGGATGGTACAGGTGTAATAGCACAATAACACCATCGAGCCATCCACATATATCTCATATATAACTCTAATGTGAGAATCTGGAGCTTTTCTCCATTTAATATCACTGTAAACTGAATCTCGTTGGGTTCTTGGACATAATGAATGAAGCTGCTTTGATTCTCTGATCCTTTAAAAAAACATTTGTCATTATTTTTGACATGTCACAGACTAATACCTGTCTGTTTTGACTGTTCCTTCTTTCCTTCCTTCCGCCTGTCCTTCCTCCCTCCCTCCCTCCTTCTCTCTTTCTTTCCTTCCTCTCTCTTTCCTCCCTTCCTTCTTTCCTTCCTCCATCCCCCTTTCTTCCTTCCTTCTGTCCTTCCTTCCTCCCTTCCCCCTTCTTTCCTTCCCTCCCCCCTTCTCTCTTTATTTCCTTCCCCTCTCTTTCCTCCCTTCCTTCTTTCCTTCCTCCATCCCCCTTTCTTCCTTCCTTCTGTTCTTCCTTCCTCCCTTCCCCCTTCTTTCCTTCCCTCCTTCCTTCATTTCCTTCCTCCCTCCTTCTCTCTTTATTTCCTTCTTCCTTCATTTCCTTCCTCCCTTCTTCCCTCTTTCTCTCTTTCTTTCCTCCCCCCTACCTTCCTTCTTTCCTCCCTTTCTTCCTTCCTTCTTTCCTCCGTCCTTCCTTCCTTCCTCCCTTCCTTCTTTCCTTCCTTCCCTCCCTTCCTTCTTCCCTCCTTTCTTTCCTTCCTTACCTCCTTCCTCCCCTCCTTCCTTCCTCCCTCCCTTCCTTCCTTCTTCCTCCCTTCCTTCCTTGACTCGAGGACAACAGGAGGGTTAAAAGGCTAACTTCAGTCTGTAACCTGACTAAATAACTTAATTTAACCATGACCTGACCCGGACAGTTTTAGATTGACATATCACCATCATGTCACCACATCTATCATCTTTTAGTCACTTGCTAGTCACAGTTAAGGTACAGTAAGAAAAGGAAAGGTAAACTTTATTGATTGAACTTTATTGGGAAATTCTAAAGATAAGATAAGATAAGATATTCCTTTATTAGTCCCACAATGGGGAAATTTGCATTATTACAGCAGCAGGTGGACAGCAAAATAGAATATAAGAGCAGCAATTAGACAAAAGAATAAAGAACAATAAATAATAAGTACAAGTACAAAAACAGTAAGAACAATAATAGTAAAACATATATAGGAAATTGACACAACTGTAGCCTTGTAATTGTGAAGTGATACAAAATAAAAATTAAATACAATACAATAAAATAATCTGCAATTATATAAATCTACAATATACATACATTCCTTATACTTGGGTTGTGTTTCAATGTTGGAGCTCTGGTGGATAAACTTATTCAATGCAAAAAGAAAAAAAAGAAAAAGGTTGCCAGTGAAAAACATGCATTCAAACACGGATGAATGGACTGAGAAATAAGAGCTCCCGGTGCTTTCTTTGAGGGAAGTACAAGATCACTGTGTTTGAATTGCAATGAATGAAAGTGTCCATTGTGGAAGAGCAGGAAACCCAAAATGCCACTATGACACCAAACATACCTCTTCTGAACAAAATGACCCTAAAAGCACAAAGGTAAAAAAAAAAACCCCACAAAAAACCTGCAGCAGTTAAAGTCGTAATATAAAAGACTCGCAGCAGCAATACAATATTCGACAATACACACAGTAAGGTATCCAGCAGTGTCTCCACCTGACCATGACTCCTTTTTTATGCTCAGGTTTAAGGACTCAAAGTGTCACTTCTTCTATTTAATACAGAAATGTTGTTCATGGAGCTTTTTTTGTACTGGAACTATCATCATGTCATACATCCTTTCTGGTCCTTTGATGCAGTTGGAAATTCATTAAGTGGACTTCGAAGGTTTGTATTTGAGTAGCTGTGGACTAAAGGATGAATCTAAAAAAAAAAAAAAAAAACATTTATCAATAATAAAACAGCCATTCCCTGCAGCCTTCATTTTATACTCAAAGCATTTTCATTTACACTCATCTGTCATTATGTATAAAACGTGTTGCCTCCACTCAGCAAAGGCCACACAATGCATCATGGGAAAGTTCATCTGTACAAGGTTACTACAGAATTGATCTCAGATAACATGTATTGTGTGTGTGTGTGTGTGTGTGTGTGTGTGTGTGTGTGTGTGTAGGTGTGTTTGTGTGTGTGTGTGACTGAACGTTCAATAGCATGAAAAGAAAAGCAAAAAAAAGCAAAGGTTTATTGCAGCAACACACACACACACACACTTGGGGTCCTCGGTGGCGTGTGTGTGTGTGTGTGTTTGCATGTCAGCGTGTGTGTGCCTGTTTGGACACAATTAAAACGTCCTTTTGGCGGCGAGTGCCAATGCATCACCCTGATGACAGTGGACAGGCTGTTTGCTTTTGCCGCCACTGATATCGAGCTTAATGATGTTGTCCTTCATTGCGGTTGCCGCGGCTGACCTGCCCATCACTGATGCGTGGCAGCTGGGTTTCAATTGGGAGGAGGTGTGTATGTGTGTGTGTGTGTGTGTGTGTGTGTGTGTGTGTGTGTGTGTGTGTGTGTGTGTGTGTGTGTGTGTGTGTGTGTGTGTGTGTGTGTGTGTGTGCATATTGAACCTCTGGATGCAGAGATGTGATGATGCCAGCAGGGATTTTTGTAACTGAGCAGCTAGAAGGAGGGTTTGACACAAAAAGCAAAAGAGCTGCAGGAGGTGATGATGCAGGACACTACAGCCAATAAAAAAAAGACACTTGACTTACTGTAAAAGTGTCTTTAGTTTCTTCAATGTGGAAGAAAAAGCCTTGAGGAGCTGCAGAGTTATCTCAGATGATACAGTATAACTGTCTTTTTTTGTGTGTGTGTGTGTGTGTGTGTGTGTGTGTGTGTGTGTGTGTGTGTGTGTGTGTGTGTGTGTGTGTGAGATAAACCTTCTTGTAGTAAAAGGAGTCAGAGGAAATAAATACTGTAACTGTTCTCTGTTCTTCCTCTGATGCAGCTAAAAGTGGATCAATAAGTTCCTTTTTTTTCAGAAGATGGTCTAATACGTCCCTTTTTTTATGCTCGTTCCATGTATGATCCTGTCTCTCATTGTTAGGGTTTCGCTCCTAGGACCAAATAAGCAGAACACAGCCACGGATAAGCCAACTCGGTGCAAACAGAGTTTATTGAGATTTTGAGATTTTGAGAGTTTGAGCGTAGATTCCGATTTATGCACGAGTGGATGTTGGAGAACGGGACCAGGAACCTTGAACAGGATTCGATGGCTGGCTGGGCGTAGCAGGAGGACGAGGTAAGGTGGATCTGAAGCAGAGGCAAACAGGAGTTAAACAGATGTCTTCCAAAACAACAGTAATACTAAGGCAAGTATATTTAGGTTCAACCAAGCTGTGTACCACATGGGTAAACGGACGATCTGGCGATGAATGGGATGAAGAACCGGCCTTAAATACTGCAGCAGCTTTTTGAGATGATGAGGTGATTGAGGCCAGGTGCGGAGAAACACAGGCAAGGGAGGAACCAGGGAGGCCACACCCAGGCACACACACACACACAGAGAGCAAAACACAAAGGGGAGGGGAGAGACAATGCAGATTCCCTACCACTCATAGGATATTTTTTATACTGTTATAATGTCAGATACAGGGTCAATCTTACAAGACTGTAGGTGAACACATGCTCCTTAAAACTCAAAAGTCAGGGTTTCAACCTGTTTTGAATGCTTCATTTACAAAGGTACTTCTACTTCCTCTTCGTCATGGCTTCAAATTGTTTGCACATGCCCACAAACGGCCTTCCGTTCTCTAGTTTATGTTGCTAAGGTTGTTCACGTTGTCTGCTGGCATGTATTTCAGATTGGAATCAGGGGTCAAACGTGTACGGATGTATTTGAGAAGTTTCCATTTCAAGTAAATGAATGAGAAAAAGAAGATGAATCCGACTTCTATTGTTTGTTTATGTAGCCGAGACTCATCTTTCTGACAGTGACCAATCAGAACAGAGTGACCAAGTCATCAAGAGGAGGGGCTTAAAGAGATAGGCGTTAAAAGAAGGGGCTGCATAAAGGAACAGTATAGGATAAAGAATTTGCTTTTAAAACTTGTAAATCATGCACAAATATTCCAATAGAGCTCCGAAATATAAATATAAACCTGTAAATATGCAGAATACGTTGCCTTTAACTTCTCTTTGCTTTTGCTGACTGTAGTAAAATTAAGTCAAAAGTTTCAGTCGTGGAGCCAGACGCACTAAAAAGTGTGGGGAAACACCATTTTCCCAACAATAACTGGTGAAGAAGAGGAAGATAAATAAAACCCAGAGGTGCAGACATGTGTGTTATTGTATGCTGTCAGTCACCAGAATAAACTTTGTTCCACTTTTTTAACTTTATTGTTGATGTGGGCTGATGATGCAGGATGACAGCTGCCAGACTGTCCAACGAATGAGTTGAGTGTGAACATAAAACAGAGACTAAAAAGCGACAGTGTGTCATGATGTTTCTTTGGTCAAGTGTGAAAGTAGCTTAACAGATATTTGTGAAACCTGCCACTGTTGAACTTAATAGACAAAAATTTCTGAAAAAGTGCTGAAGATCATTATTTTAAGTTTCTGACAGGATGTAGAGATGTGATAAAAAAATTAAAAATAAATAAAATGTTGCGAATCTGCGAGAGAAGCAGAGCTCACCTCTCAAAACAGCTGAAAAACACGACTTCTGTAACAGATTGTTGATAAATGTGAGGGAGCGTAAATGTCTCCTAATGTACGGTCAGCATAACTTGGTTTGAATTATTCTTTCTTTCATTACACTAATAGCTCGGCAGAATGCAGCCGAGTCGATGCACGGAAAGAGAGAGAGAGAGAGAGAGAGAGAGAGAGAGAGAGAGAGAGAAAGAGAGAGAGAGAGAGAGAGAGAGAGAGAGAGAGAGAGAGAGAGAGAGAGAGAGAGAGAGAGAGAGAGAGAGAGAGAAGAGAGAAGAGAGAGAGGAGAGAGAGAGAGAGAGAGAGAGAGAGAGAGAGAGAGAGAGAGGGGGGAAAAGGAAAAAGAAGGGAAATTATTATTTTCGGCGGGGTTTCAGATACAGGTGGGAAAAGGGCAAACTCTCAGCTGGTGACGTTCATCAACGAGTGCTGTAAAGGTCACGCCGTGTCTCTCGACGTGCACCCACACCCAAAGGCATGTTTATCCCCACTGGGTGCCCCCCCCACCCTCCCCACCTCCCACCTTCCCCCCCCACCCTACAACCCCCACCTTTTTTCTTTTATTAGCCCCCATGGGAGAGAGAGGAGGCTGCTGCTGCGGGCTGCAAACCATGTAAACACGCGGCGCTCGTTTAATATCGTCGTTCAGAAGCTTGATTGCTGATGAGACCGCGCTGTTTATTGGTAAAAAAGCAACATTTAAACAGCTCTGACATGGAGAAGAATCATTGACCTATTTCACCATCTGTTGTTTTTATTTTTTTTCCCTTTGTTTCGTCATTCTTCTTGTTTGAATCCATCCCAGCAGGAAAAAAAATGAAAGATTCTAACTTTCCCCTCCGTGGGACAGGAAGTAATATATGAGCCTCGACTTGACGTCATTAATACCTGTTATTTGTTTTATGTGCTCTTACATCATGTTCTGCCAGCTCAGCAGAAAGAGTCCATAAAGCTCATTTACATGATGGATAACGGAGATCATGTGATGTGTGAGTGGGAGGCAGCGGTCCAGCGTTTTTGTCTCATTGGCTCCTGTTACAGTGCGGCCTGATCTGACCTTTGACCTCCATGACATCAGAGAAAACCTGACAATGCTCTCATAATATACAGTAACTCTCACTTTTACTTTATTTACTGTTTCTACATTTTAACCCTTATATATTGTTCATATTCTGACTCATAATTAGTCTCTACACCAATTCACATTCATAAATCCCCCATCATTAATACATGTTTGATTAGGGAGGGAGAAAGGAAGGAAGGGAGGAAGGAAGAAGGAAGGAAAGGAGGGCGGAAGGAAGGAAGGAAAGGAGGGAGCAAGGAAGGGAGGAAAGGAAGAAAGGAAGGTAGGAGGGAGGGAGGAAAGAAGGAAGGAAGGAGGGAGGAAAGAAAGGAGGGAGGGAGGGAGGGAGAAAGGAAAAGAGGAAGGGAGGAAGGAAGGAAAGAAGGACAGAGGAAAGAAGGTAGGAGGGAGGGAGGAAAGAAGGAAGGAGGGAGGGAGGAAAGAAAGAAGGAGTGAGGGAGGGAGAAATGAAAAGAGGAAGGAAGGAAGGAAAGAAGGACAGAGGAAAGAAGGAAGGTAATGGGGAGGAAAGAAAGAGAGAAGGAGGGAGGGAGGAAAGAAGGAAGGGAGGAAGGAAAGAAAGAGAGAAGGAGGGAGGAAGGAAGGACAGAAGGAAGGAAGAAAGGGAGGAAAGAAGGAACAGTCAAAACAGATGGGGTCAATTTGACCCGGGAGGACGACACAAAGGTACATCGCATTAAGAAAAGTCCACCTTAAATAAATGTCTTTATGGTGTTTTTTCAGCTCTCAGATGTAAAGAATGTGTCAAACTTGACCCTGAACATTATGTTAGGGTTAATTAAAACGTCTTTTCCACCTGAAGTGTGTTTTCCTCCTGAGCATCTGCTGCTTTTCACTCTTTTTATAAAACCTCACTTTCTTTCTTTCTTTCTTTCTTTCTCTCAGCAGCTCATATTGTTTTGATTTAGCTTCATCAGCCTCATCAGCAAAGGAACACAGTGTTGATATGTGTGTGTTTTTTTGAAGGTTTAGCAAGAAGAAATCATCTCTTTCTTTAACAGTGCAGTAATTACCTGAGACTAAAGTAAAATGTTTAATTAAAAGTTTTCAGTTTTTCATAGCTAACCTCATTGTGGTCATTCCCGTCTTTGTGTGTTGCCAGAGAGCAGACAATCCAACACTTCTGAGTCATGATGATTTCTTATAAAAGCCTTGATGTCTAATTAAGAAGCAAACCTTCAAATCTGCACCGCCGCACTTCACACAACATCGATTCAGCACTGAATTTAAACCCTCCTGTTGTCCTCGAGTCAAGGAAGGAAGGAAGGAAGGAAGGAAGGGAGGGAGGAAGGGAGGAAGGAAAGGAGGGAGGGAGGGAGGAAGGAAGGAAGGAAGGGAGAAGGAAGGAAAAGAGGGAGGAAGGAAGGGAGGAAAGGAAGGAAGGTAGGAGGGAGGGAGGAAAGAAGGAAGGAGGGAGGGAGGAAAGAAAGAAAGAAGGAGGGAGGGAGGGAGGGAGAAAGGAAAAGAGGAAGGGAGGAAGGAAGGAAGGTAATGGGGAGGAAAGAAAGAGAGAAGGAGGGAGGGAGGAAAGAAGGAAGGGACGAAGGAAGGGACGAAGTAGGAAGGAAAGAAAGAGAGAAGGAGGGAAAAAGGAAGGACAGAAGGAAGGAAGAAAGGGAAGAAAGAAGGAACAGTCAAAACAGACGGGGGAGGACGACACGAAGGTTAAGAAGAAAATATAGCTTCAAGATGTTAAAACCAGTGTGAAGCTTCTGCTTCAGCACTTCTGTGAGGTTTTGTTAGTTTTTGGAGGATGAAGACCTTGTCCCTCTGCTCCCTCAGTCAGCAGGTGTGTTGGTTTGGGGGGGGGGGGGAGGAGCCGTGGCCCCGCTGGAGCTCTCTCTGTATTTTTAACATGTAGGCCGCTGCACCCATTCAGTCTAATGACGAGCGAGCCTGCCCTGCTGTGATTTAGCACACAGGGCTTTGAGCAGAGGGAGGGCGGGGAGGAGGGGGGGTTCAGCCTACTTTATCAATGTTAATTTCTAAAACCTCAAAATGCTTGGTCAGCGGATTCAGTCGGTGGCGGCGGCGGTGGCAGCAGTGTCGTGTTCCTCCAGCGTTTCTCCTCAGCTGGCCTCCTTTTTTTTTCTTTTTTTTTCTTTTTTCTGCCGCCTCAGCAGTCTGGCTGCCCTCGCCGCTCACTGAAACATCTTTATGAAGCTCATGAAGCGCTCCCTCTCTCATTTTCCACTTCCTGTGCATGTGACTGACAGGCGCCTTTGCCGGAAAGAGCTGACATGTCAGACGCAGCGGACCACTGAATGTTTTTCCTTTTTTTTGTTGTTGGTTGGAGCTTCGCTATTTGTTCCAGAGTCGCCGTTGTCAAGCGGCGGAGAAGAACTGATGACTGTGGCCGGGCAGAAACACCCAGAGCTGTTTCTCCCCTAGAGGCGATTTGTTTGTCATGCTGGAGGGTTATTGACAGCACACACACACACACACACACACACACACACACACACACAAACACACACACACACACACAGAATGAACATAACGTGGATCATTTCATTTTACTGATGAGAGATCTTCCCCCCCTGCGGGAAATAAACCAAAGTTTTTGTTGGCTGATGAGGAAAAACTTCATTATCGGTGTCCTCAGGGATGAAACACAGTGACTGACAGCTTCAACAACACTTTATGAATCATCACACAACTTATCATATATACTTTATTTTAGGTATGGAGCACAAATAATAAGAACATAATAGCACATGCCGTTGCTAAAGTACAACAAATGTGATTTAAAGGAAGGTAATTCTTCAAAAAAGACATCAAAATTAACCCTTGTGCCTCACTTACTGCCATAAAAATATTATGAATAAATATTATTTTCTATATATTTCAATTTATTTTAACCAACATCAGTCCTGATAATAAATATCAAATAATAAATATCAAATATTCATCAATTTACAGCTCTCAATTACAGCTATAAAATGTAGAATTGGGTCAAATTCAACCCTGAACAGTATGTAAGGGTTAAAGTATTGGGCAACCTTTAAAGGATAATATAATTAAAAGTAAAGTCACAGCTTTACAGTTGGTTGCTGAAAAGCTGATATTAGCAAATTAATGTTTTTAATGCAATGGAGAAAAATGTAATTTCCACTTCTCATGGAAATCACATACATGGTGTTCTGCTTTCTGTAATCCTTCTTTTGTTGCAGACATGATAATTGTATCATCTGCGTACATCAGCACCACAAGCTGGATGCAACTATATATCACGATGTCATCAAAATTAATAGTCTGACAGCCTTTCTGTAAAAGATAGTCCTCTAGGTCATTGATAAATAATGCACACAACAATGGCCATCAATTTTAAACCCTGTCTAACTCCTGCAAGGCTCACAAGAAAACTTAGATTTAATACATTAACAAATATGCATGATTTCATGGTTTTCTGTACTTAACCCTCCTGTTGTCCTCGAGTCAAGGAAGGAAGGGAGGAAGAAGGAAGGAAGGAAGGAAGGAAGGAAGGATGGACGGAAAGACGGAAGGAAGGAGTGATGGAGGGAGGAAAAAGCAAGGAAGGAAAGATGGAAGGAAGGATGGACGGAAGGAAGGAAGAAAGGAAGGAAAGAAGGAAGGAATGAAGGACGGAATTAAGGAATGATAGAAGGGAGGAAGAAGGAAGGAAAGGAGGAGGGAAGGAAGATAGGAAGGAAAGGAGGGACCAAGGAAGGGAGGAAAGGAAAGAAGGAAGGGGGGACGGAGGAAAGAAGGAAGGAAAGGAGGGAGGAATGGAAAGAAGGAAGGGAGGACAGAGGAAAGAAGGAAGGAGGGAGGGAGGGAGAAAGGAAAAGAGGAAGGGAGGAAGGATGGAAAGAAGGACTTAGGAAATAAGGAAGGGGAGGAAGGTAGGGGGGAGGAAAGAAAGAGAGAAGGAGGGAGGGAGGAAGGGAGGAAGGAAAGGAAGGAAGGAAGGAGGGAAGGAAAGAAGGACAGAAAGAAGGAAGAAAGGGGGATGGAGGAAGGAAAGAAGGAACAGTCAAAACAAACGGGGTCAATTTGACCCGGGAGGACGACACACAGGATATTCATTACTACATCCAGGAATGTACTGTGAGTGAATCCCTTCAAACTATAATCAGAAAAAGAACAAAACAGACTTTTCTTTTTAAAACAAAACAATTCAACACAAAAGGTTTTGATCAATGGTGGAGAAACTCCTCCTAAATCCTGCCTGAGTTTCCCTCGGGACAGAATTATCCTCTCAGAACTTACATAACCTCGCATTCAATACATTTGTGAGCAGTTTACCCAGACAACTCAAACGTGTGATACCTCTGTAATTGTTACAATCCCCCCGTGTCACCTTTCTTCTTATAAATAGGCACAATTAAAGCAAGCGCCCAGTCTTTAGAGATAACACCAGAGTCCAGACCCCGTTAAACAAAGAAGACGTACGAGGGCTATAAAAATGCATGCAGTGCTTTTAATACACTTGTTAAGAGTCCGTCTGCTTCTGCTACTTTTTTTTTTTTTTTTTTAAGGGTTTCACACTTAAAAATAACCTTGTTTGAAGTTGTTCTGCTCTTCTTTTAGTTTCTGAATAACCTCCTTAACCCTCCTGTTGTCCTCTGGTTAAGGAAGGAAGGAAGGAAGGAAGGAAGGAAAGGAGGGAGGAAGGAGGAAGGGAAGGAAGGAAGTAAAGGAGGGAGGAAGGAAAGGAAAGAAGGAAGGGAGGAAGAAAAGGAAGGAAGGAAAGGAAGGAAGTACGGAATAAAGAAAGGAGGGAGGTAGGTAGGAGGGAAGGAAGGAAGGAAAGGAGGGAGGAAGGAAGGAAGGAAGGAAAGGAAAGAAGGAAGGACGGAATATATAAAGGGGGGAGGGAGGGAGGAAGGAAAGAAGGACAGAGGAAAAAAGGAAGGGAGGAAGGTAGGAGGGAATGAAGGAAGGACAGAAGGAAAGGAAGCAAGGAGGGAGGGAGGACAGAAAGAAGGAGAGAGGAAAGAAAGAGAGAAGGAGGGAGGGAGGAAAGAAGGCCGGGAGGAAGGAAAGGAAGGAAGGAGGGAAGGAAAGAAGGAGGGAGGAAGGAAAGGAATGAAGGAAGGAGGGAAGGAAAGAAGGAGGGAGGGAGGAAAGAAGGAACAGTTAAAACAGATGGGGTCAATTTGGCCCGGATGGACGACACAAAGGTTAATGTTTTACCCTATTACCCAGTTTTTCTTAATTTGCAGGTATTTTGTATTTTTGAGTCCTCTGCAGTCCTTATTAAACCTCCCTGTTTTACTTACAGGATGTCAGGACTTCTCTGTGCTTCATCAGTTTTTCAGGAAATATAATCTTCACATTTAATAATAAGGCAATCCTCCTTTTGTTATGACACCCAAAGACATCTTGTCTAGGTCACACAACTATTTATCCACCTTGTCAAGCTGTATGTTTCCTATAAACTCTATTTTTTTCTCCTTCATTAACCATATATCAAACCTGTTTTTCAGAGTTTGTGACTGTGAGGTTTTTAGCTGGTCTGTTTTTGATGTAAATCCTTGAAGGGATTTACATCAAAAAGCTCCTCAGAAACACAGAGCTTATCAGAGAACAAAGAATCAAACTACATATACACTACTTTACGAACATGCAGTACAATTTCTTACCTTTCTCATAACAAATGGAGACCGTCTGTAACACTATTGTCGACTCTGGTTGCTCTCCCAGTATTTATATGATCACTGCATCTACCATTCAACATACAAAATGTGAGATTCCTACACATTTCCAACAATACGTTACCGTTACCATAGCTACCAACGTCTCTATGTATATCAATTTTCTCTATAATGCTATACTACCTTGAGAATATGAATGGTGAACCTCAGGGACGAATTTCATTTGTTCCAGTAAGTAGTCACAGTCTTTGCACACCTGTAATCTGACAGGTGTGCAGGAGAAAAAGCAATAATAGGAGACAAAAAACAGACAATAATCTATAGAGTGAACACTCATGGTGGATTTATGATATACTGTAGCTATGTTTCGGTCAAGCGACCATAATGCTTTATTCTCCCAGTAAGATCAATGGAAGAAGACATAAATGAGAGGTTGCTGATGATAGTGGTTAGACTGTAAGTGATGTCTTTACACGTCTTATACATGCATGTAATCTATCCAGATGGTTGTGCAGTGGCATCATTAAGCCTGAGTTTCTGAGGCTGCAGCTCTGAATGTTTCATGATCTTTCTTTCTTTTCTTTTTTTCTTCAATAAAAAGAATAATACAAATAGCCTCAGATGTTTTCAACTCATTCCTATCATGCATTAAAGCCCTCAGAAATAACATGACATGGCTGATCGAAACCACAAGTACATATTGGGTCCTTATAATAATAATGATTATAATAATACAACTTTATTTTTAGAGCACTTTTCAAAAATTCATGTTACAAAGTGCTTCAATGTAATTTTGAGTCTTTTTGTGTCATTCAATCATCAGATCTACTTCACAATACTTGTCATATGCAGTTTGTGTAAGTGAAAGAGAGAAAGAGAAAAAGTGAACCCACCTGTTAGTGTATTCACTAAGGCAAGACTTGAAGGCTATGGTTATGAGAGGCTTTTTTTTTTTTAAAGGGAAAAAAAGATGAAGGAAAGGAGTTGCAGGGGAGGCTAGAGGAGGTGAAGCGTTTTCTCCTGTTGCTGTAGCAGCAGACGAGTCGGGATGTGAGAGAGGCATTACTTCATCTACAAGGGTTGGTGAAGAAGAGGGCTCTCTAGATACTCATATAAATACAATAGATACATGTTGGTACACCCATACTTACACTTACATACACATTTATACAGATATACATAAACATGCAAATATATACATCCGGCAACATGTGTTTCCAAGGCACACCTTTACATATGATGATAGCTATGTAAATCATCATAGATTAAACTGGCTCCAAGGCACAGTGTGATACTTTAATGTGAAACATGGGCCAAGCATAGAGAGAAAGTGGGATGACCTCACTCTGCCTTTGTATTGGTTAAGTATATGTATAATATAAATTGATAAATACCATATTTATAATCTATTTATCACTCAAGTATCACCCCCTTAGTTGCACCTCTCTGGTTCATGGACCAAATATGGTGTCACCCATGTGTCTTATTGGATATTCCCATTGCTATCCAGTCTGTCTAGGATAATAATTGGCCTGAAGTCACATGATCAATTTACCCAACTGTTTGTAATGTGTTTAACCCTCACTTACTGTTCATATTTGGGCATTTCACAGTATCCCCCCATAATTAGTCTCTATGCATACTTTGCAACCCACAAATCATTCATGTATACCTCATCAGTCATTCATAAATTGGTGAGTAATTCAATCTCACTATATAATGGTCCAAAGTTATAAAACAGTGGAGAACATAACACATGATGAATGATGATGATGATGATGGATGAACAGTATTTTTGAATAATGTTTTTTGAATTTTTGAATAAATATGAGTCAAACACTCCATCGTCATCCAAGCCTTCGGTATCAGCTCCACAAAAAAGAAAGTTTTTTTAGAGAGTTGAAACATTTCCATCCATCTTTGTATTTTCAGGGTCACATGAGGAGAAGTCATCACATTTCTGGCTAGAAGGAAAGTTTCTCAAGTGTTTTTTTTTTCTCTCACGTTGCCATATCCTGATGCTTTTTTCTCAATTTGTGCTCCGAGAAATCAGGATGGGGCCAAAGAAAGCAAACACGATCACATATGAAGAAGTTGAAGACATAAAGAAATATCTGAACTTTATGTCAGAAGAGATCTCTGATATCTCAAAACAGCAGAAAATAATAATAGACTTAATGGGAGAAATAAAGGAAGTGGAAAGACAAAATGTTGAAAACTACCAAAAAATAACCATACTGGAGGACTGTGTGGCAGACCTGGAACAATACTCCAGGATAAATTATAGTAAGATATAAAAGAAAATAATAAAATAAAGTCACTATAGAATAAAGTAAAACTGGAGCTGTTAGGAGTAAAAGACCAGGGACAGTGAAGAGGAAAAGAGAGAACAGGTGGGGAGAGCAGAGGAGATGAAAAGTGCGACGGACAGATGAGACACCCAAAGAGCTGCTGGAGAGGTGAAGAAGAGAGGAGGAGAGTATCAGATAGATATGAGACAGTTTTTCCACAGTTCAGAAGGAGCTCTCTTCACACCGTTGAAGCAGAAGCTATAAGACCAGCCTCGTCAATTCCCAAAATTGGAGGAAAACACTCTAGCACACGACTGCTTCATCAACTGCAGGGCTCTTATTTTGTTTCTCAGGGTTTTTACTCCTGCTGTTGAAAATACAAAATAATAATGAAGCTGAATGAGAACTCAGATTGCCCTCATTTAGTTTATTTTGATTGCATGTTGTGAAAACCAGCCTACGCACCTGACTGGAGCCTGTAAGATGTCTCACGTCTTATATTCGTATTACTCTGAAATAGCCTGAAAATGGTGCAATTACTGGGTGAATGTCTGAAGATTTCTGGGCTGGGTTAAGCCCCCAAGGTTTGGATGTCAGTGCCTCCTGATGTTGTTAGCATCCTGCCTGCTCCAGCTGCATGTCTGCAGAAGAGAACAACAGAGTGCATCAGTCCTCAAAGAGCCACAATAATCATAGTAATAATAATAATAACAAAAATAATAATCCTCCAGTCCAGCAGCCACTTCACTTCTGCACATTTGTCTCCACTGCTGCACAGTCACCAGCTTTGTTATATTTTCAATTTCCTTTCAAGTGATTCCCACTTCACCTGTACACTCAGCTCACATGCAACTGGAGAAACAGAGGGAGACCGGGAGGAGGAGAGAGGTAGAGTGGAGACAGAAGGAGAGAAGCGAAAGGGAAAAAGGGAAGGGGAGATTTCTTTTGAAGCAGGAGCTTGTCAGGAGAGCCATCGTTAAGTTTCATTGCCGTCTCAGTAACGGCGAGTCACCAGGGTCTGTTTTACACTTCGGGCGACATCAGGCAACTTGACGGAGGAGGAGGCGAGTCGGTGGGCACTTCGCTGTCTCTCGCCTCGCTCTGATTTAACTGTTTGTTCAGCAGCGAGTCAGGTGGAGGCCTCCCTGCCATCAGAGGGGTTTTATCACAGCAGAGTCAGTCCAAAGGCTCGGTGGAAGTGTTTTTTTCTTATTGTAGGAGGATTTTATTCTCTATGTGCTATGTGCCCTGTCAAGTCCGATAGAGTTTGCTGTACCTTTTTTTTTTTTTTGCCTGGCTGGTGGCAGAGTCTGTATCAACAGCAAAAAATGACACACATGACAACTGTTGAGCCAATTAGGACTCTGATGTGGTCGAGTCTGTTCCAGTCTGGCTCAGCTGGTGAATCTAAAGTCTTCAGATACAGTCATGAGTTAAAAAAAAACATGTTTCAGGTCCTCCTTGGATACAAAGCCCTTAATGGCCAAAGACTGAGCTACATGACTAACTCCCTTATTAACTATTTGCCTTCAAGAGCACTGCGATCATCAGCTGCTGGTTTATTGGAGGTTTCATAGCAACAGAAAGAAAATCAGGGATGCAGCTTTTTATCAATTATGCCCCAAAACTATAAAACAAGCTACCTTTTGATATCAGAGAAGCCAGCTTGCTAAATATTTTAAAAAGAAAGCTGAAAACTTACCTCTTCACTTTATCCTTTTATTATCTTTTCTATTAGTCATCTTCACACTGATGCACCACTGAACTTCTTTTAAAATGTTGGATTTTGCTTGATTTTATATATTCTATTCATTCTATTTTTTTAGCTACTTTTAATATGTAGTATTTTCTAAACTATTTTATTATTATTTTATATTCATTTAAATTTTTTTTAAATGATATCTAATTTTAATAAATTATTTCTTCACTATTTTATAGTTGCTATTTTATTTAACATCTTATATTGTATTCATGTTTTTATATATTTATTTTTCATTTTTATTACATTTATACATGTTTCTTTTTATTTTCTCTGTTTTCTTTGTTCTTTTTTAACATTGTTATATGCTTCTTTTATGTGAAGTACTTGGAGTATGTAATTTATTTTGTTATAAAGCATTTTGAGCTGCATTTCTTGTATGAAAGGTGCTATAAAAAATACATTTATTGAACACCAGAAAAGCCGATTGAGCTGTAGAGAGAATAAAAGTCTCTACAACATCAAAGAGCTGCACAGGCGACCAGAACCTGAAGTTATCTTTGTTTTACGAGCTTCACTCACCTCCAATTACAGTTGACTTTACACAGACCACTGCATCCAGGATCTCAACACAAACTCTGAGCTTTTCTTTTTTTTTTAAATGATTATTCTTTCTTTCTTTTTTGGCTCTCACAGCTCAACCACCCTGCATAAAAACAGCACCAAACAGCGGCTGGTTGCCTCCATGTTTGTTGTGGTACAGAACATGCGATAATTGGCGTTCTTACGGGATTTGGAAAGGGTCGTCTTCCTCCAGAACTCCAGCGGTTACCGAGCAGTGGTTCAACTGTGTTGTCTGTGTGATTACTCAGTCGTAAGAAGGTTTGTGTTTCTTTCCGACTGTCAAAGACTAAAAAAACAAAAAAAAAACAATTGGTGCCAGTCGGTGGAACAAATCCAGTCTTTGCAGGTTTCGACTTGTCCTAAGAGGTTTGTCCTCAGTTTAACAAGAAGAATGTTATGAAACCTGCTGGGCGGATTCATGGTCACCAGGGGATGAAATTATGGTAATTTTCCTGATTATCTTTCAGCTGTTTTCATAACGCTGTATGATCTTAATTGGTTATGACATTGCTGATATCACACAATGTTTTCTGAGCATGTTTAAAGCCCCCAGAGGATGAACTTTTTCCAGTTCTGGCCAACCTGTTGAGTTGATATGTTGACTCAGCCGGGTCATTGCCTTAAATAGTTTTGGGATGAGAATTTAAATTGCATATATCTTTATATAATAACTTCTTTGCCCTGTTAGTATGATCTAAGACTGGCGTTTGTCTGTTAAACACTTGATGTAAAACAGATGGTTAAGCATGAATATATATTATCCATTATTACAGTGACCATTGAAAATAGCATAAGAGTTTCTGATGGACAATTTGGATTTTTTTCCATAACTATTTATTTAACATATTCAGCTCCATTACTGGTAAGGAATAGTTTAATCTTTGCACATTCTTTGTTTATTGGATTTTGACCTTTGTAGACAATTAAAAACAACATTATTTAAAGGGTATCTAGTTGTTTGTCTCTCTGCACGGAGACATTTGTAGAGTGACTCGGATGTGATATTGTGTTTTTTCCACCATAAATATTGTATTTTATATGCTCTGTAAACCTGAACTACATTTACAACAATGGTTTAAAAGCCCCAATTCCACTGTACGCTTTAGAGGTGTAGAGATAAAAAATAATGTAACCTAGTTTGAAGTTCCTGGGAGTCAGCAGCTCCCAGGTAGCATTGATTTGGTGTTTTTGGTCTTTGGGAGGAAGCTGCATTATTTGGAGAGAGTACACGCAGGCACGGAGAGAACATGCAAACTCCTCACAGAAGTTATGTAAAGTTTGTTGAAGTATATCGAAGTGACAAGTGCAAATATTAAAAGAAGCATGTGAAATATAAAGTTCAGTTTGATAACCGCATCTTTATCATGTTTATATGTCAATGATACACGATTTGATGTACATGCACACGGACCAACACCCGGGAGTGCGTGTATATTATCTTGACAATATCTAATGTAACAACAAATCTATATGAAAGAGTAGGAGAATGAGGAGAACAGTTCTTCCAGTTTTCTGTGCAAAGGAGCACTCATAAACTTAACTGACTGCTTTTAAAGGTAGGTGAAAGAACTGTGTGATGCAATTGACAATTTCAAGCATACCTTGGCCTGAAACCCCTAACTCTAACTTGCCTACACCACTTATTAGTTCGGCCTGAGTAAAACTGAATCAGCACATCTTGAGTAACATATTTATACCTTTGATTGCAAATGATCAAAAAAGACAGATAAAAGAAGATATTCAAATTTAGACTTTTATTGAAACCAATTCGCTTTTGAGAAATTTAGAGTGTCCAATTGATTAATAGAAGGAAATAAAAGAAATGTGGGAGGAAACTGGAGTACCCAGAGAAAACCCACGCTACCTCAGTGGACAACATACAGGCTCAATCTAAAACCAGCCCCTATCCACTCCACCTTCATTAGAAGTAACCTCCACAGCTGCGACTGTTACTTGATTTGGAGTGACAGTGGTAGTGGGTAGAGGCTGGTTTGGGATTGGGCCACAGACTCAGAAAGGCTCAGGACAGGACTTGAACCCTCGCCTTCTAGCTGTGAGGAAACACTGTTGACCACTGAGGTAACCCTGACAGCTCAAGTCCTGCCCCTCATGGAGGCCGGACTAAAGCTCTTTCATCTTGAGGTAAAAAAGTTAACCCCATTGCACTTTTTGACCTCAAGATGAAGGCTACACACCCCTTAATTAAACCCAACACTAGTTCTACACCTGAAGGAGGCCCTCAGATGTAGAACCACTGTTGACCCCTTAGATTACCCTGACAGCTCAAGTCCTGCCCCTCATGGAGGCCGGACTAAAGCTCTTTATTGTGTTCATCTTGGAGTAAGAAAGTTAACCCCAGTGCACTTTTTGACCTCAAGATGAAGGTTACCCACCCCTAAATAACCCCAACACTAGTTCTTCATCTAAAGGAGAGGCCCTCAGATGAAGAACCACTGTAGACCCAATATATTCCCATGAGACCTCAAGTCCTTCCCCTCTTGGAGGCCGGATTGAAACTCATTTCCGCATTCATTGATGAAGGCTTCCCACCGCCACCCCCCGACCCAGCCACCGCCAGCATCACCAACCCCCCACACACACCCAACACACCCATCCCCACTCTCTCTAAAGAACCCCAACCCTGTGAGACATTCTGAGAGGCTTGGAAAGGGCTTTTCTCACTGAAGATAAGACCCTGTTGATGACACTCTGTTTCTTTACTGGAGCCATCAGTCGCTCGCGGACACAGGTGGCGATTAATTTCTCAGTGGCTGGTTCCTCTAAGCTCATCAACACCAGCAAAGCCTCTGCAGAGCCCCACTTCTTTACCAGGTCTTTTAATACGGCCTTACTGAGCTCTTTAAGAAATTCTGGGGTAATTCTGAAGTCTGCCTCCTCGACTTCAGCCCATATCCTCTGGTAGAGACGCTGGACGATGACCTCTGACTTTGTAGGGGTCCAGCTCACCTTGGCCTTCTTCACCAACCGAGAAACAATGTTCCGCAGGAGGTCTTTGACCCACAACTTGTTCCTCTTGGTCTCTTCTGTGTCTTCCTGCACAGCCGGTATATACTCATCCTCCTCTGAGGTGACGTCTGAGTGTGTTTCCACTAAGGTGACGTCTGACGAAAGTGTTTCCACTGAGTATAGCCCTGATGAGTGCGATGATGACTCTTCTCGTAGGGCCAGTGTGACTCTGGTGGAGTGGCTAGTAGCCTGAGTTTTCCTCCACCAGTTGATCAGAGCCAGGAACGAGCTAACTTTCTGCTGTATGGTGGCACACATGGCAGCATTAACCTGAGAACGAGTAGCTGCCTTCCCCCTGACATCTTTAGGTCTTCTGGTCCCATTATTGATGAAGCTGGCGATTATCGTGGTGAGGTCTTGGACGATCATCGTGACGTCACTCCCAGAAATAATTTCTTCGTCTTTGTTCCCATCATCGGCCACGAACAGAGATGCGATAATAGCGATGATTGACTGCATCGACTGGCTACTCTCAGCTTCAAATTTGCTGTGAAACTTTGCTTTCACTTGGGCAACGATTTGAGCAATAAATGCTTTGATGAGTTGCTTCACAAAGAAGTCCCTTATCGTGCTGCCCGCCCCTTTCAGAAACCCTTCGTTCTTGGTCTCTGGACTTGCTACCTTTTCCTTGACCTCACTGACAATGAGTTGTGCAATGTCTTTTACAACAACCTCAATGTCAAAAGAAAATTCAGAAAGCAGCAGCTCATATTCTGAGTCTGCCACGTCCTGCAAAAGAGGCTCTATAAATTCAGTCAGCTCGATTTCAATAATTGCTTGGACTATGTTAACCATTTCAGTCATAAATGGGTCCTGTGGTGCCTCCTCAGTTGTGTCCAGTAACTGAACGATGTCTTCAGTGTCTTCCAGATCCTCCAGCGTAAGCGCGGTTGTGCATACGCTCGAGGTCCGGCTGGTTCTCTGGCGGCGTGATCGGGGTGTGCAAGGCATCTTGCTGCTGAATGTCTCCAGTATTTTGGAGGCATGACAAAGCATGTCATCCAATCTGTGTTGGGGGGTAAGACGCTGGTTAATTCCTGCACTTTCTGTGACCTCTTTAGCCAGCAGTTGTGTCATGCATTTAAAGCTGACACACTCAGCTAGGTTCTCCATATCCAGAACCTTAGTAAAGCTCTCAATGAGTGTTTCACTCAGTTTTGCCTGAACTTGCTCCTCGGAAATTACCACAGAAGTGTTTTTGAGGACGGCCAAAAGGGTATTTGTTGCTGCTTGTTTTATTTGCAACAGCAGCTGAGCAAGCAAAATTCTGGTGCTGTCATCAGGAGAGCCCGATGTCAGTGAATACCACTGTCCCTCCGTTATCCTTTCAAAGAAAGTTTGGATAAGTGGACAGGAAGTATCAAAGGTGATCTCCACCATTTCCTCTGTGCGTGAGCTTCCTGTTCTATCCATCGTTGATCGTAAATGATTTGTTGTTTTTCGATGGGATTCAATTCGAATGCGTTTGCTGTGAAGCTCTCTGCAACTTGTCAACTGTCAACTGTACTTATCAGTTACAAATGCTTATCTGTCTGTCTCTGCCTCTTAAGATATAGAATGTGATTATGATGTCATACAGCAATCTGATGATGATGTCATATGATGATATAGATCAAAGGAATTCTGTTCCATAAGTCCAAACAGCAACCGTTGCTAAGGAACCTGCAACACCTAGCAACAGCTTTTTTCTTTTCCATGTTGAAATCAGGGTGGTATTTCAGCGGATTTGGTGAACATTTTGAGATAAAAGAAACTTTGGTTGTTCAGTTCAGAAAGAGTTTATCTGTCTCTTATAGAGCAAGATACATTCAATCAGTGCATAGGAGAGCGCATTAATTAGCAGAAGTTTACTGTATGTTAGAATCAAAATCCTGGTTGGATATGCCACTCAAGGACTAAGTTACAGAAACAATACCAGTGTAAAGTCAATGAGGATCCTCTTTCATGGTGGACACACTGATTCCCTGGTTCAACAACGTCACGCAGAGGGCGGTAGTTAATACTGTTTTCTAATCTATAAACCTTTTATTTTATCATTATTTTTAATAGTCATTTAACGTGCACGCTATATTTTTTACTTGTACTAAAAGACAAAACACAGTGGAGCAAAGCAAATAAAGGATCTGCTTTTGATTGGCTTTAGGTGATTTCTATTATTGATCCCAATACTGAGCTTTAGGAATGGGACATATCGAACAGGTAATGTGGATTCGAATTGAATCTAAAATTGTATTTTTTTTAATCAAATTTGAGAAGAATGGGTTCACAATTTCTAGAGTCTGTCTTAAAAACAACAGTCAAGAGTCCAAATCAACACTGAAACATGTTTTTATTGCTGTAATAATTTCTCCTGTTCAAACTGACCATTAGAAGATCCCTTCATAATGCACTTACAATGGAAGTGATGGAGGGCAAAATCCACAGCCCTCCTTCTGTGCCACTGTACAGCTGTATGTGTGACAAATAAAGTACCTTTTAAAATAAATGTATTTAAAAAGTTAATTTGAAGGTATAATGAAGCTTCAGCCGTCCAAATGAGTCAAATCAAGTCTTCTAAGCTTCAACGTTGGACTCTTTTTAGTACCAAAGTCTTTTTGTTACTATACTTCCACCACAGCTCAACAGGGAAACACTAAGAGGGAATTTGATGCTAAAAACACTGTAAATGTGTCAGATATCACTTGATATGACTAACTCAGACTACTAAAGCCTCATATAAGCTTCACATGAACTTTCAAATAACTTTTTGTCCTCCATTGCTTACACTGAAAGCACATTTTCAAGATCTTCAAATAGTTTAATCATCAGTATGAACAGGAGGAATTATTACAGTGAGGAAAACATCTTTCACTGTTCATATGGACACCTGACTGCTGTTTTAAGACAAACTTGAAATATTGTGATCATGTCCTTTAACCTCTGCTGACCTGCTGAGGACAAGAGTCGGATTAGATGACTTAACACAACTTCAATACCAGTCAGTCTTATAGTTTCAGTCTTTTGTAGTTACTTTGATGCTCTAAGTTTAGATCTATTAGAAACATAGACATGGAGTTCAAAACCATGTGGGGATGTTGCAGATGTTCGTTTGAGAAGTGAGCGTGATATTTCTGTCACATAACGACAGAAAACTCACTGAAAACGACCCTTGACACTGGACCCAGCTGTAGAAATGTTTCTCCCTGCCCTGATGTTTTTATCTCCGCACCCTGATGATATTATCGCCTCTGGATGTGAGAGGGCCAACTCAATCACTTTTAATTACTCACACAACCAGACGGCGAGCGTCGACAGGCCCCGCCACCGCCGCTGTTGCCGCTCCACAACTTGTCAATCAAATCCCGATGGTACCAAGCAGCTTTTTTTTTTTTCCATATACCCGAGAACATTCTTGCCACCAGCAGATAACACCATGGCGGTTTTCCTGCTGCTAGCAAACACACGTTACACCCTGAGGATTTACAGTTGATCAGCACCTCTACGAACACACACACACAAACACACACACACACATCCCTTGCCATCACCCCCGGAGACTCATCTTGTCGTTTTCATCTTTTCGGGGATTGTGAAGGAGTGGAGAAACCCAGGTGACTGCAGCTGTTTTTCCTCCCAGCCCGTCGTCTGCTAATTAGACTGAGGAGTTATTAATTAAATTAGGAGGTGACGTGCTGATTGGCTGTCGCAGGATTTAACTCTCAGCGGACATCGCACTTAATCTGGCACATCAATGAATTTGACAGAATGGAACTTCAATAGGTGTGTTATTTTGTGTGTGTGTGTGTGTGTCTGTGTCTGTGTGTGTGATATCAGTAATTGGGGATTGTTGGATGTTGCGGTTGTTGCCAAGTCACATGACCTAACCTGCAGCAGCCTCTTTTAACAGCACAACAGTGAAGAAGTGAAGAAAGGCAGCTTCTGTGTGTTTTTTGAGTGCATTAAAGTGCAAGTTGTTGAGTCTGACCTTTGAATGTGTGGCTGCAGGCATGTGGATGAAGTGGAGGAAGGTATATATATATAAAATAATATACCATAGCGCTGTCTGATTCAAACAAGTTGGCAGTAGATGTGATATAACTCTTGCTCAAAGGACAAAAACTTTATTATTTAACCCTTACATAATGTTCAGAGTCAAATTTGACCCATTTTTACATTTGAGAGCTGTAAAAACACCCTATACACATTTCTTTTAGCCGGACATTTCCTAATGTTTACCACAGTATACAAATATGGAAATAAAATGCATCTTTTCTACATTTTTATATATGCAAATGTAAATAAAAATCAGCAGTCAAACATGTAAATTAGGGAGTGTGAATGACTTTTAATTTAAACAGAAGAATTAATCATCATTTATTAATGACTGATGGGGAATTTATGAATGCTAATTGGTTTAGAGGCTTTAATTATGAATCAGAATATGAACAAGTATGTAAGGTTTAAATTTGAGAATGTGGAAGTCGCCGCATTCACAGATAATTTAGCGATGACATTGGGCGCTGACTCTTGAAAAGAGACAATGAAGCAGAGCGTGAAGAGAGGCTGAATGTTTCTACACAGTCACTCAGACAGACCTGCAGTCGCCGCCATGTGTTTGTCTACCAGCTGAAGAGGAGGACCAAGCCTCTCCAGTGTTCTCCAAATTCCCCCCCTCATGACGGTCTTTTTAAGTCATAACAGCTCACAGCGTGGAGAGTCTCTCCTCCGCTGTGTCGGCTATGACAAACAGGCTGAACTGTGACCTGGAAGGCCTCTTCTTGCTCCCACTAGTCGTGCTGTCGGCGCTGAGCACCACCACCGCTGTCTCCACCTACTACTACAACAGCTACTACAACAACAACAATAACAACAACAAGTAGACTGAGGCCTGTTATGTATATTCAAGTGTGGGCTGAGAAATGCTGCTTTCTATTTTTCAACTGCTTGCTCTGATTGGGGGTGTTAATATTCACAATCCTGCTGCTGTTAGTCTGATATGGTTAAAGGAACATTTTCAGATTATTGCAATTTGGCTCCTAACTTCATAGTTTTGTCCATTTCCTTTATTAGAGGTAGTAACATTGCTTTCATTGAGTTAAAGGATAATTCCACAGCTTTTCCAGTCAGGTGCTCAAATGGACTTGCTGTAATCATTCCTCCTGTTCATAATGACCATTAAGGTATCCTACATAATGCATTGTTAATGTATGTGACAATGTAAGTGAATGAGAGACAAACATTCTGTGCAAAAATGTATTAAAAAATAAGCTAATATGAAGCTCCAGCCATCTAAATTATTGAAATCTAGCCATATGATCCTATTTTAAGGTCCAGGCAGACCAACAGTGTGGGCGTCTCCATGTGCATCTGTTGTACTGGTTCATGCGTGGTACCAGTTAAAAGGTTTGGACACATTTTCCAGTTCAATGAAAATGGGCGAAGATGAATATATATCAGCAGGTGTGGTGATTAATAAAATACTCTCTCAGCCAGTCACATCATTGGCCTCACAGCTCTGAAATAGACGTTCCAATCACAGCTAAGTGTGATAATGACAGCTCAGCGAACACGTCACCAAAAATCTGCAGCCAAAGACAGATGGAGTAAGTGTTTCCACAATAACCATAGAAATTTGATTAAAAGATATTTGGTGAAGCTGTTTATATGATTGCATTTCAGCCATATTTCTAATGTATCTCAGCTCGTAAATGGTCACATAGTTTAGTAATTAGTTTAAGATTAAAGATTCTTTGTTGTTGTTGTACAAAAACATACAGTGAAATTCAGGTGCACTCAAGGACCTCAATGTTAGTTATTAATGTTACCATGCAATAGAGAAAAAGGGTATAACATTAAATATTGCTTTACCTTGAAAATAAGGTATAATGAGTCCCGCTTTCCAGACATTTCTCACATAAACAGAATAAATACCACAGACAGATAACGACATTCTCAAAATCAGCAAAATACCAAACTGTTGAAAATAGGAGCCGATATCTTTTAAAGTTAACTTCAACTTCAGTTTGTTTAAAGTGCACATCATTTAACGAGTCTCTGTCATGGCCGGCAATCTGGACAAGTTACCAGGGACCCTTGAGAAGAAAAGTGCCATCAATGAAGGGAGAGGAAAAGAATGTGTGTGTTGTTTTGTTTAGTTTTTCTTTGTAGGGCTCCACAGAAATATGACAATATAATATAATTATGATCACTGTCAGAAACGTGGTATGTCCAAAACTAAATATGAAGTTAAAAAGTTGTTTGGGGGACATGAGCTTCAGTGCCAAAATAAAAAATAAATACACACATACACGGGTGATAATGTTAATATAACGACAGGTTTGGAGATTAGGAATTTGAAAACAGAGATAATATAACAGGAGCAGGGTTGAGGAGGAAAAGTTAATGATTTGAGTTCCCAGCTGGTGAAATTAGGAGAGATCAGTGGAGATTTGAAAGTGAGCAGTGATAGTTTTATTCCAAAAGAAAGGGGGAGAGCTCAGCGGGCAAAGGATCCAGAGACAGTTAAGTAACCAGCATCAAGAGACGCTAGTCACGGTCATTTTACTGCCAAATTTCCCTCCTTTTGTTACGATCCTTTCATTGAAGCTCAACGGGGAAACAGTCGAGACATAAAAAGGGTATTTTATAATAAAAACTAACTGTGCAAGGTCTTTGACTAACTCAGACTGCTGAAGCCTCATTATCCTCACATGCATTTTTTAATACATTTATGCTCAGAATAAGGACTGTAGATTTTGTCCCCCATCACTTACATTATAAGCACGTTTTGAGGTGATCTTCTAATGTTCAGTAAGAACAAGAGGAATGATTACAGCAAACAAAAACCTGAGATAATGCTACCATACACTAACTACAGTCTGATGGATTGATTATGACACAGCAGATTTATCTTCTGTAGATGGATATATATATATATTTTTTAAAAGCCTTTTAGTTTCATTTTTGGCTGCCACTCAGTGTTTTTTTTTAAAAAATCAATGAATTGTGATTTGGGGTTTTTTAGCTGCGTCTAAGCGAAACATAAAAAGGCTCAGGGAACACGCGCATAAATCTTTAAAAAACCCCAAACAACTACTATTAATCACAAAATGCTGCATCATGCCAAGACATAAAGACATCAGATGCTTGGAAACCATCCCAGTCGCTACGATTCAGAGAGGAAAACCTGCCTGAATCGGCTCCCTCCCCCCCCTCGTTTCCCCCTCTAACTCCAGCCTTTATTTGTCTCGAATATCTCAAAGTCAAAAAAAAAAAAAAGGAGGTTAAATCACTCTCAAACAGCTCGAATAAACAAGTGACAGTCAGATGTTTTTTAAGAGGGAATAGAAAGACAGAAAAAGCTCTGAGGGCACTTTGCTTTCATTTGACTGGGAGACAGTTTTGCCTTTTTCTTCTTTAGGGGGCAAAACGACGAAGACGAGGGGTCTGCTAATCTCTTCCACGTCCATCAAATCCACCCTCCTTCTTCAGAATTGAGTTTGGGGTGGAGGGGGGAAGCTGTTGACCTCTCCACCTTCTCTCAGGTGAGAAAAAAGGAAGAGATTTTCTTTCTTTTCTGGTCTCCTTCCGTCTCTTTCATCACCTCGGTTGTAATTAGCTGGAGTTGAGATTTTTTTCCTTTTGTCGGCTCACTGAAAGGTGGATAAGCGCCCTTTGTGCCTCTTCACACCTTTTTTTTATTTTTTATTTCCTTTTAACAAGCTTTTTTTTTTTTCTTAGAAGAGAGACTCCAAGCCAGCCGTCGTCTCGGAAGTAGGCTGATAACCAAGAGGGAGTTTCTTCTTCTTCTTCTCTCTTTTGCAGGCGTCTTTATCTCCCAGGACACAATTAGCTGCTCTATCGCTTATCACCACGCTGGGTTTTTTTTTTTTTTTGCATTTAAAAGCAGCTGTCCTTTGTTGTGACTCACTCTTGGAAAAGTTAAAAAAGCAGTTTTTTGGTCCGTGGTGGAAGAAACACAACTGTGAGTGAGGAAGATAAAACGGTCTCAAGCTGCTTTGTTCAAAGCAAAAACAGCAGCATCCACAATTTATCTATTTAAAAAAAGGACAAAAGTTATTTCTTCTTTTATTATTATTTTTTCTGAAGTTTTAAGTCTCCTTTAAGACATTTTTCAGACATGTCTACACCTGAAGCATCCTGCCATGCTGGAAAAAAAACAGCACTGTGTTATTTTTCATTTAATTACGTCCCCTAAACAGCTGCCGGATTCTTCACTTGATTGATTTTTTCCCCCATTCAACCCACTAATTAAAGAATTATAGGATACTCCCAAATGTCTATACAGGCCCAATGAATTTCCTGCAGGAGATGTAGACGACGATTCAGGATCGGAAATTTCTGACTGTCAGTGATTGAAAATAAAATAAATAATAAATAAGCTGATAAACATTTCAGGGTTGATACATTTCTGTCCTTATTTTAATAAAAGCCTCTAAATCCAAAGCTAAAACTTGGTAAAAACATACTTTATTTTGAACAGTCTGGGTGGAAAAAATGTTTTTCTTACACTGTGATGATACAGTTCGAACGAGAGCTGCAATGATTTCTGCAGATTATCTTGTTCCAGCTTTTTAAATGTGAATCTTTACTGGTAATCACTGGTAAGAGTAATCATAATATTTTTGGGTTGTATACTGTCGGTTGCATCTCGGACTGATGTTTTTATAGTGTTGTGATCAGTAAAGGTGGACCCAAACAAAGAAAGGCACAATGGGATTTAAGCCATATATAAAAAAGGGGGGTTTATTGTATGAATGAAGGGGAATATGGTAGAAAGGCAGAGAGGTGAAGGCAGAGCTGAGCTGAATGTGAAGGATGTGAAGCATGGCTGACTGAGGATAAGCTCTGGGTTTAGGGAGGAAGCAGGTAAGGCAGGCAGACAGCAGGTTTATGATCCTGGAAGCACAAGTGAACACGGTAAGTACAGATAATGCAAACAACACAAGGAATAACTCTGAGTAGAGCAGCTGAGAGTAAGAGACCGCCTCTGTAGTTGAAACAATGATCTGGTGGTGAGTGGGCAGAGTAGATGTAGACTGTAGAGTTGATGAGATGATGAAAGGCAGATGTGCAGGTTGCAAAGGTGAAGTCAATGAACTGCAATCAGGAGAGAGTTGGAGAGCGCCAAGGAAGGAAGCCACGCCCACATCACATACACACAATGATGGGGGAAACAGGAGATACAGGAGAAACATGAGGGAAATAACACGAAACTAATCAACAGATTCATCGATAATGGAAATAATTGTTAGCTGCAGCTTTGGTTTGAACCTCTCTTCTCTTGCCTTGTCTTTGCTGTACTGGTTTGAACATGGTTTTCATTTACAAAGAGCTAAAGTGAACAGAGAATTTTTATTAGATTTAGTCATAAAAATCACTTGGTTAGTAGTTCAGGGTAAAATAATTCATTCATTCATTTGAGGAGACAATCATAGTTACAGTTTAGAAGCAGTGTAATCCACCCAATATAGAACTGCCTTCCTATGAGGACTTCATCGCTCTATAATGTCCTATTATTATGTCCACTAGAGGGCGCTGTCAAATATTCTGTAGTTTTTATCGGTCAGTCTACAGACTTTTTGATTCAAGGTTTGAACAAACATGAAAAGTCTTGTGGTTGAATCATCACAACAAAAGTTGAACAACTTCTAGAAGATATTTAGTTCTTTGATAAAAAAAAAGTCAAAAAGGTAGAAACCTGCAGTCGTATAAAAACCGAGCAAGATTAGACACAGAATTTAAGATTCTGTTGTGAGCTCCGCTAACCGAAGACTGATGAATCATTGATGAATCAGTCGCTAAAATCAGTTTATATTCATTCTAGATCAGTTTTGGATAAATTCAGCTACTTTAATGCAGTGTCTTGTTTGTAGGTATAATAATGAAGTGATATATAACAAGGTACAACTCAGATTTGCACCTACAATAAATAGCTTTATAGCCATCAAACATATAGAAAAAAAACCCTCAAACAAAATTGAAATAATAAAAAGCATAAATCAGTAAAATATCCAGTAGACTCCTGAGTTTGAGACATCCTTAAAAGTAAAATAAAAACACTCAAATGTATTCAAGAGTTAAACTGACAACAAGCTTTGGTTTATTCAGTATGAGTATAATGATGATATTACACTCTGATGTGGAAAATAAAGGACTAGTCATGTCCTCTGTCCTTATTTTTGTCCTTGTCATCTATTATCAGTTACATGGCAGCTATTAATAATTTATGTGGAGGAAACTGAGTCGAATAATAAAACCTTCATGTTTGTGATTTCTGATTTAATATTGGGTGTTTGGTGAATATGGAGGGTGTTTGTTTGTTTCTCTTCAACTTTATGGTGCATTTTCTATTTTTATTTTCCATTAAAATCAGTATTTTAAAAGTCGGGTATTGAAGATATTTTGATAGTAGAGTGATGTGAGCAATCTTTGGCCTCTCATCTGTTTATCTTGGTTTATCTTTTCATGTGTCTTTAACGATGTAAACAAACATTCAGCCCGACGCTCTTCACTTCATCTGCAGCCAGAGAGCAAACTGGCAGTTAAAACTGAAGCTGTGAAGCTGAACCAAGATGAGTAGCCTGTACGAGCATCAAGAAATCACCAAATAATGAATGGAGCTGTTAATAGAGCAGCCAGTTAATGGGAAAATCTCAACCAAAAAAAAGAGTGTTTGAACTGTTTTAACAAGCAGCATTTCCTGTTTATATAATATTATGCAGCTCATTTGCAATAATAGTTTGTTTTTTAACATTTAGTGCAGATGTCTTAACCCTCCTGTTGTCCTCGAGTCAAGGAAGGAAGGGAGGAAGAAAGAAGGAAACGAGGGAGGAAGGATGGAGGAAGAAGGAAGGAAGGAAGAAAAGGAGGGAGGAAGGAAGAATGAAGGAAAGGAGGGAGGGAGGAAGCAAGGAAAGAAGGAAGGAGAGAGGAAGGAAGGAAGAAAGGGGGATGGAGGGAGGAAAGAGAGAGGAAAGAAAGAAAGAGAATAGGAGGGAGGAAAGGAGGGAAGGAAGGAAAGGAAAGAGGGAAGGAAAGAAGGAAGGATGAAAGGGGATGGAGGAAGGGAGGAAGGAAGGAGGGAAGGAAAGAAGGAAGGAAGAAAGGGGGATGGAGGAAGGAAAGAAGGAAGGAAGGGAGGAAGAAAGAAGGAAATGAGGGAGGAAGGATGGAAGGAAGGGAGGAAGAAGGGAGGAAGAAAAGGAGGGAGGAAGGAAGAAGGAAGGAAAGGAGGGAGGAAGGAAGGAAGGAAGGAAGGAAAGAATGAGGGAGAGAGGAAGGAAGGATAGAAGGAAGGATGAAAGGGGGATGGAGGAAGGAAAGAAGGAAGGGAGGAAAGGAGGGAAGGAAGGAAAGGAAAGAGGGAAGGAAAGAAGGAAGGAGGAAAGGGGGATGGAGGAAGGGAGGAAGGAAGGAGGGAAGGAAAGAAGGAAGGAAGAAAGGGGGATGGAGGAAGGAAAGAAGGAAGGGAGGAAAGAGAGAGGAAGGAAAGAAAGAGAGAAGGAGGGAGGAAGGGCAGACGGAAGGAAAGAAGGAAGGAAGAAAGGGGGATGGAGGATAGAAAGAAGGAAGGGAGGAAAGAGAGAGGAAGGAAAGAAAGAGAGAAAGAGGGAGGAAGGACAGACGGAAGGAAGGATGGAAGGAAGGAAAGAAGGAAGGAAGGAAGGAAGGAAGGAAGGAAGGAAAGAAGGAAATGAGGGAGGAAGAAGGAAGGAAGGGAGGAAGAAGGAAGGAAGGAAGAAGGAAGGAAAGGAAGAAGGGAGGAAGCAAGGGAAGAAGGAAGGAGAGAGGAAGGAAGGAAGAAAGGGGGATCGAGGGAGGAAAGAGAGAGGAAAGAAAGAAAGAGAATAGGAGGGAGGAAAGGAGGGAAGGAAGGAAGGGAAAGAGGGAAGGAAAGAAGGAAGGATGAAAGGGGATGGAGGAAGGGAGGAAGGAAGGAGGGAAGGAAAGAATGAAGGAAGAAAGGGAGATGGAGGAAGGAAAGAAGGAAGGAAGGGAGGCAGAAAGAAGGAAATGAGGGAGGAAGGATGGAAGGAAGGGAGGAAGAAGGGAGGAAGAAAAGGAGGGAGGAAGGAAGAAGGAAGGAAAGGAGGGAGGAAGGAAGGAAGGAAGGAAAGAATGAGGGAGAGAGGAAGGAAGGATAGAAGGAAGGATGAAAGGGGGATGGAGGAAGGAAAGAAGGAAGGGAGGAAAGGAGGGAAGGAAGGAAATGAAAGAGGGAAGGAAAGAAGGAAGGAGGAAAGGGGGATGGAGGAAGGGAGGAAGGAAGGAGGGAAGGAAAGAAGGAAGGAAGAAAGGGGGATGGAGGAAGGAAAGAAGGAAGGGAGGAAAGAGAGAGGAAGGAAAGAAAGAGAGAAGGAGGGAGGAAGGGCAGACGGAAGGAAAGAAGGAAGGAAGAAAGGGGGATGGAGGAAAGAAAGAAGGAAGGGAGGAAAGAGAGAGGAAGGAAAGAAAGAGAGAAAGAGGGAGGAAGGACAGACGGAAGGAAGGATGGAAGGAAGGAAGGAAGGAAGGAAGGAAGGAAGGAAGGAAGGAAGGAAGGAAGGAAGGAAGGAAGGAAGGAAGGAAGGAAAGAAGGAACAGACGGGGTCAATTTGACCGGGGAGGACGACACGCAGGTTAATAGTATTTACTAGGAATATCTCGCTCAAATCACTTCTCTTTCCTCAAAAGAAACACCTGCCAGGATTCAGGATTGTTTTTTAGCATTTGTGAAATTGTTTGTCTGTGTTTTCATTACTATTATTTTCATGGTAATAATATGTGGATCAACATTTCAGCTGCAGCAGTTTGTCGTGGTGTTTTCATGCCAAAGTGGCAGCTTAACGTCCAGATGTAGTAAAGCTGTGATTCTGGGGACAAACATTTGGACTCAAGAGCAGACAGACTATTTTCACAGCTGATATTTTGACATGTCAAAGCAGGAGAAGCACAAGTAGTGTATTTAATGATGTTAATGATGGTTCCATTCAGTTAATTGTCTCAGTAAGTCATGTCAGATAGTATGTGACAGTGCACAATACTATAGCCCTGAAACTGGCTTATATAAAAGCAATGCAGTCATCATTAAAAGACAAGTTCACAAGTTTTCAAGTGTTTAACCCTCCTGTTGTCCTCGAGTCAAGGAAGGAAGGGAGGAAGAAGGAAGGGAAAGAGGGAGGAAGAAGGAAGGAAAGGAGTGAGGAAGGAAGGAAGGGATGAAGAAGGAAGGAAAAGTGGGAGGAAGGAAGGAATAGGGAACGAAAGGAGGGAGGAAGGAAGGAAGAAAGGGAGGAAGAAGGAAGGAAAATAGGAAGGAAGAAGGAAGGAAAAGAGAGAGGAATGAAGGAAGGAGGGAGGAACGAAAGAGAGAAGGAGGGAGCGAGGGAGGGAGGGAGAAAGGAAAAAAGGAAGGGAGGAAGGAAGGAAGGAAGCTAGGGGGGAGAAAAGAAACAGAGAAGGGGGGAGGGAGGAAACAATGAAGAGAGGAAGGAAAGGAAGGAAAAAAGGAAAAAAGGAAAGAAGGAGGGAGGGAGGAAGGAAGGACAGAAGGAAGGGAGGAAAGATAGAGGAAGGAAAGAAAGAGAGAAGGAGGAAGGAAAGAAGGAACAGTCAAAACAGACGGGGTCAATTTGACCCGGGAGGACGACACAAGGGTTAAAACTACAGTCAGGTTTTCCTCTCTATAATTATTCCTCCTGTTCATACTGACTATTAAAATATCTTCAAATGTGCTTTCAGTGTAAAGTGATGGAGGACTGTATCCACAGTGTGTCCACACAGTCATTATAAAGTAGATGATCAGCTTCTATTGAGCTTCATCAGTGTGAGTTAGTCATATCAAGTGATATCTGACACATTTACAGTCTTTTTAGCATCAGATTCCCTCTTAGTGTTTCCCTGTTGAGCTGTGGTGGAAGTATAGTAACAAAAATACTTTGCTACTAAAAACACTGTAACGTTGAAACATAGAAGATGAAGATTTGACTCATTTGGACGACTGAAGCTTCATATTAGCCTCAGATTGAACTTTTAAACACATTTTTTTTCTGCACAGGAGGAGGATTGTGGGTTTAGTCCTCCATCACTTCCAATGTAAGGAAGGAAGGACGTAAGGAATGAGGGCGGGAAGGAGGAATGAAGGAAGGAAGGAAGGAAGGAAGGAAGGAAGGAAGGAAGGAAGGAAGGAAGGAAGGAAGGAAGGAAGGAAGGAAGGAAGGAAGGAAGGAAGGAAGGAAAGAAAGGAGTAAGGAGGGAAGAAGGAAGATAGGAAGGAAGTAAAGGAGTAAGGAAGGGAGGGAGGAAGGAAGGAAAGGAGTAAGGAGGGAAGAAGGAAGGGAGGAAAGGAGTAAGCAGGGAGGGAGGAAGATAGGAAGGAAGTAAAGGAGTAAGGAAGGGAGGGAAGAAGGAAGGAAAGGAGTAAGGAGGGAAGAAGGAAGGGAGGAAAGGAGTAAGCAGGGAGGGAGGAAGGAAGGAAGGAAGGAAAGGAGTAAGGAAGGAAGGAAGGAAGTGAGGAAAGAAAGAGGGACGGAGGGGAAGAACGAAGGAAAAATTAAAGAAAGAGGGAGGAAGGAAGGAAAGAAGGAACAGTCAAAAGAGATGGGGTCAATTTACACCCAGGAGGACGACAGGAGGGTTAAAATGAAGCAGACATCCAGGTAAGCAAAAGCCAGAAACAGGAAATAATTATCACCCACAGTAGCAAGCACACACACACATGAACAGAGACTGGAATAGTAGAGCTGTGTCGGCCCAACAGACCGGCCGTCAGGGAGTCATAAGGGACTGACGAGGGAATGAGGAGCAGGTGTGTGGGTGAGTGACTCACTGGATGATGAGGGAATGGCAGCGGCTGAAATGACAGGAGAATTAGTGATTGGCAGGCATGAGAGAAAAAGTGGATAGGAAGAAAAAGAAAGAAAAAAAAAGGTCACCAGTGAGATCTGTAAAACAAAACGCAGGTGGTGTCTTATTAAAACGAGCCGGATTGAACGATGCCGCTCCACTCGACCCACAGTAACACAAACACTACATGACTTCAGGCAGTGCCGCTGCACACAGTAATAACCTCAGACCTGCAGCAACACATGGTCAGCTGCTCCCATTACCACTGTAATGTATTGAAACTGGTATCAGAGTGGTGCTGAATAACAGCATCAAATGAATGTAAGTGTTGTTTTTTTAACATATATGAAAGAATAACATCAGAAAACTTGGATTTAAGCCTCCTGTTGTCCTCGAGTCAAGGGAGGAAGGGAGGAAGAAGGAAGGGAAGAAAGGAAAGAAGGAAGGGAGGAAGGAATTGAAGGTAGGGAGGAAGGAAGGAAGGAAGGAAGGAAGGAAGGTAGAAGGGAAGGAAGGAAGGTAGAAGGGAGGGAGGGAGAAAGGAAAAGAGGAAGGAAGGAAAGAAGGACAGAGGAAAGAAGGAAGGGAGGAAGGTAGGGGGGAGGAATAAAGAGAAGGAGGGAAGGAATGAAAGAGGAAGGAAGGAAAGGAAAGAAAGGAAGGAAAGAAGGACAGAAGGAATGAAGAAAGGGGGATGAAAGAAGGAAGGGAGGTAAGAGAGAGGAAGGAAAGAAAGAGAGAAGCAGGGAGGGAGGAAGGACAGACGGAAGGAAGGAAGGAATGAATGAAGGAAGGAAGGAACAGTCAAAACAGACGGGGTCAATTTGACCCGGGAGGACGACACAAAGGTTAAAAGTATTTAATGGTTAATTTTTTGAATATTGAACAGACAATGTGGTACATATGATAAAAAAAACAGCAAAACAGTTTTAGTAAATAATATTCATGATATGGAAAATATGACTTTTTCTCTTTCTCTGTCTCAAGAAAACTGTATTTATTAAGTTATGGACTAAGTGGGTCAAATGTGTGAAACTCTTGCAGCCAGTTTTTGTGGAGGTGTCAAGCGAATGATTATGTATTGCTCTTGTCTTCCTGCCCTTTATTTTTTATCTTTATAAATATATATATGCGTGTGTGTGTGTCTGTGTGTGTGTGTGTGTGTGTGTGTGTGTGTGTGTGTGTGTGTGTGTGTGTGTGTGTGTGTGTGTGTGTGTGTGTTGAATCTTTTTTTCTTTTCTTTTAAATATACATTTCATTTCTTCTATTCTAACTTCTCCTGGACTTACCTGTCATACTTTTTATTGCTCTTATGAACATACTTCATCTCTCCCAAACTGTGTAAAGTTCATAAACTTTGGACATTTATGGACGGCAGAAGAGATGATACTGCCTGTTTCTTAAATGCTTGTATTGCTACCTGCAGTCCAAACTTTAAAAAAAAAAATATATATATAAAAGCAGTGTTTGGCTGGTTTGGTTGGTCTCATTATATTTGGGTTCACATGCAGTTGTTTATTTTCAAAAATCCTTTATAAATGAGACTCTTAGCTACATGTTATATATCATGTTAGGTTGTGTTTCTGTATAGCAACCAATCATAACGCTTTTAAAGAAATGGTAACCTTTGTGTCGTCCTCCCGGGTCAAATTGACCTTGTCTGTTTTGACTGTTCCTTCTTTCCTCCCTTCCTTTTGTCCTTCTTTCCTTCCCTCCTTCCTTCCTTCATTCCTTCCTTTACCTCCTCACTTCCTTCTGTCCTTCTTTCCTCCCTCCCTCCTTCCTTCCTTCCTTTCCTTCCTCCCTTCCCGCCTGTCCTTTTTTCCTCCCTCCCACCTTCCTCCTTCCTACCTTCCTCCCTTCCTTCCTTCCTTACCTCTTTCCTCCCTCCCTCCTTTCCTTCCGTCTTCCTCCCTTCCTTCTTCCTTCCTTCTTCCTCCCTTCCATCCTCCTTTCCTTCCTTCTTTCTCCCTTCCTTCATCCTTCCTCCCTTCCTTCCTCCTTTCCTTTTCTTCTTTCTCCCTTCCTCCCTCCTTTCCTTCCTTCTTCCTCCCTTCCTTTCTCCTTTCCTTCCTTCTTTCTTTCTCCCTTCCTTCCTTCCTTCCTCCTTTCCTTCCTTCTTCCTCCCTTCCTTCCTCCTTTCCTTCCTTCTTCCTCCCTTCTTCCCTTCCTCCCTTCCTTCCTTCCTTGACTCGAGGACAACAGGAGTGAAGAGAAGGAAAAAACTTACATGATTAAAACTGGAAAATATATTTTTTATTTCATGGGAGCTTTAAGATGTGTTGACAAACTACTAAACTACTATTCCAAGGTAAATAAATCACTTTTAATGCTCAGATAATATCTTAGAATATAAAGTTATCAATTAAAATGTCTTTATTTGTCCAAATAAAGCAGCAATGACATTGGATTGACTTGAGTGCTATGACTGGCTTTATTCTGACAGTAAAATACACTCACATGCACACTGAATGTATAATACATAAAAATATGCAATTCAATAAAAAAGGGAAGTAGATTTCCAGTGGAAACCATACAACTGTGTTAATTTAGTCCTCATTTCTGAAGGTAATTACAGGCAGCAGCTGTCACTCTTTCATTACATTTCAAGTGAGAAACTGTTGATTTTCTCTCTATTCAGCCTCTGCAGCTCCAACATTACTTATGAGTTGAGTGAGTGTTTTTTTTATTTTTTTTTTAAATGAAGCTTTTACAATGTGAGTGTTGAGGTGGCATTGGGTTTAAAAAAAAAAAAAAAAAAAAAGACTATTGTCACGGCAATTTACCTCTTGCACTTGACTTCAATGAGGAAAGAGACGACTCTCGATATCTTGTCACACTTCCTTTTAATTTAACACTCCCGATTGGATACAGACGTTGGAGCTGCTGTAGAGGAGTGAGACCCGAACAGTGAGGTGAAATACTTCTTAATCTGTTTCACACCAACCTGAAGCAGTTGTTGAGACTATACTCTAAGCATGATTATACACATGGAGGGTGGGATATGTCTGGTTCTCTTTCACACAGGAAAATACCGTTTAATTCGGTCATTTTTAAATGTATGCAACTCAAATGCATGAAAGTTAATAAGTAAATAATCATATATCCCTTAGAAGCAGTGACAAGCCTCCATAAAAAGGCAGCTGTAGGCCGAAGCATTAGTTTATAATAGCAACCCTGTTTACATTAATCCTTTGAGTAAATCCCTACACACATGAAATGACATACACATTCATAGTAATATATACATAATGCACATTTAATAGCAATAATAATACACTGAAAATACACACACACACACCCACACACATATATATGTATGTGTATATATATAGGAAGGAACGAACGAAGGAAGGATATATATATATATATATATATATATATATATATATATATATATATATATATATGCATGGTTGAATGGTTCCTTCCTTCCATCTTTCCTTTCTTCCTTCCATCGTTCCTTCCTTCCTTCGTTCCTTCCTTCCTTCCTTCCTTCCTTACTTCCTTCTTACCTTCCTTCCTTCCTTCCTCCCTTCCTCCTCCCTTCCTTCCTTGACTCGAGGACAACAGGAGGGTTAAACTTTCCCTTCCATCCTTCCATCCTTCCTTCCTCCCTTTCATCCTTCCATCCTTCCTTCCTCCCTTTCATCATTCCTTCCTTCCTTCCTTCCATCTTTCCTTCCTCCCTTCCATCATTCCTTCCTTCCATCTTTCAACGGTTCATATACTTAACAAAATCCATTAAAAATGTTTATTTAACGCAATATTCATGCCTCAGTTTTCAATTATATTTCAGATAAATTCCACAAATGTTCTCCTTTAACTAATATACATCCTTGCTTTGGCTTCCTTCATTTGAATTTGGATGCACAATCATGATTTTGACTGACACTACGCACTAAGTTTTACAAATTAGCACAAGCATTTATACATATTCATACAATAATTGCCCCCTTTTTGATTATTCTTCATCTATAAAGTGATAAATCATTGTTTCCTGCACTCATAAGGAATTAGATTTTGGTTTACATACTCATCATAATATAGCATTCCTTGCAGAGTAATTTGTTTATAAGAGATTTGTAGCTACTGAGGGATCATTTTGGGGAGAGAGATCCTGTAAATAGTTACTACACAGGTGGCACAGCAACAATCGTGCCATAAGAACGAGTTTCCAGGTAGTCAACCATGATGTCATCGAGCCCTGTTAGAGTGTGTGATCACATCTGCCTTCATATCCATACGGGATGAGGCAGCACTCAGGCGTTTTTCCCGTCTCAGATATGGTCTATTGATAACATATTTCCAAAAAAGCATGCAAAACACAACAGGAGAACCCTCCACAGATATATTCTATGTTCAAAGAACCCTGAACGAGTCCCCCCCCCCCCCCCGTCTGCCTCTGAAAGAGATTCAACAAAGTCTGACAACCTCGTCGTCATTAGTCACACTCTCCAAACCACTCCATACTTTTCATACTTCAATGGATCCTCATCTGATGGTGGAATAGCTTGTTAGAACTGTAAAAAAAAAAAATAGTTGTTGGCAGTTTCCTCTGTTTCATTCTTGCTTGCTCATGGCTGGTAGGTAAAATCTGACATCATCCGTCATACATGGCGGGGCAAGCGACGGGATTCCTCCTTTTTTAAATTAATGAATTTGAAAAAAGGAAATTCAAATCATGCTTCACACGGGAATCGTCGCAGGGATTTTTGCTCTGGGTCAGAATTTTAACTCTGTCGGTCACTCGATAAAAACACAACAGGCTTTTCTTCCGGTCAATTTGGAAATCCACAGGAGCTCTGAGATCAATAAACGGCCATCCGCTGCCATGTTTCTGCTTACAGCCTGCAGACTCTGAGAAAAAAAAAAAAAAAGAAAAAAAGTTGAGAACCTGAAAACTTTTAAACACAACTTAACCTTTGTGTCGTCCTCCAGGGTCAAATTGACCCCGTCTGTTTTGACTGTTCCTTCTTTCCTTCCTTCCTTCCTTCCTTCTGTCCTTCTTCCCTCCCCCTTCTCTCTTTCCTTCCTCCTTTCCTTCCTTCTTCCTCCCTTCCATCCTACCTTCCTCCCTTCCTTCCTTCTTTCCTCCATACTTCCTTCCTTCCTTTGCTTCCTCCCTTCCCTCCTTCCTTCCTCCCTCCTTTCCTTCCTTTCTCCTTCCCTTCCCTCCTTCCTTCCTCCCTTCTTTCCTCCTTCCTTTCTCTTTTCTTTCCTCCCTTCTTCCTTCCTTCCTTCCTTTCTTCCTTCTTCCTCCCTTCCAGCCTTCCTTCCTCCCTTCCTTCCTTCCTCCCTCCTTTCCTTCTGTCCTCCCTCCCTTACTTCCTTCCTTCCTTCCTCCTTTCCTTCCTTCTTCCTCCCTTCCTTCCTTGACTCAAGGAAAACAGGAGGGTTAAAGGATAAGTTCAGGTTTTTTCAAGCAGTTAAATTGAATCAGTATATTCCATAATTACACCCTGTTTCATATGAAACTCCATGTTTTGGTTTCTCTTCCATCCACATGCTTGTACCTTTGACTTGTTATCAAAGAACCAGATACTATCAAATGCACTTGTTCATCTTTTGGCACTGATGATTCACCCTGTAGAGTTGCATCCAAGCCTTGAAGTGTATACTCTATAATGTATATTCCATTTTTCTCTAATCTCTTGTGAAAAAAAACATCTTGTTTGATTTCTTCCTGTGAGTAAAAATATGAAGAAATCTCAGCTGTTTAGAGGAGAGAAATCACATTTTCTTCGAACTCAGACGTATTGAACTTGTGACAATGGGTTGTAAAAAGACATGGCTTGGTTTAAAAGAACAGAAAAGGTTGGAAATCAATGGTCTGAGTAGAAAATGAGACTTTTAACCCTCCTGTTGTGCTGAAGGAAAGGAGGGAGGAAGGAAGGAAAGGAGGAAGAAGGAAGGAAAGGAAGGATGGAGGAATTAAGGAAGGAAGGAAGGAAGGGAGGATGGAGGGAGGAGGGAGAAAGGAAAAGAGGAAGGGAGGGAGAAGGAAGGAAAGGAGGAAGAAGGAAGGAACGGAGGGAGGGAGGAAGGAAGGAAGGGAGGAAGGAAGGAAGAAGGAAGAAAAGGAGAGAGGAAGGAAGGAGGGAAGGAAGGAAGGAAGGAAGGAAGGGGGGAAGGTCGGGGGGAGGAAAGAAAGAGAGAAGGGAGGGAGTCAGGAAGGAAAGGAAGGAGGAAAGAAAGGAAGGAAAGAAAGAAAGAGAGAAGGAGGGAGGGAGGGAGGACAGAAGGAAAGAAGGAAGGAAAGAAGGAACAGTCAAAACAGACGGGGTCAATTTGACCCGGGAGGACGACAGGAGGGTTAAATCTCGAACAGTGTACGCTAATAACATTGGACATTATCAGCCATCTAAACTACAGGTGTTGGTCTTTGTTTTCAGCTCTGATGGTGTATAAAATAGCTGGTTGTGCACATCGACTACAGACAGCTGTAAGAATACCTCATCATCCGTATGTTCGACTGTCCAACACACACATGAACAATTCAGTGGAGTCGCCCGGGGTTCTTAATGTGCCTTTGAGTCTGGCGGTGTGTTCTCGGAGCAGCCTGGCAGAGCGACATCACTGTTAGCAGTGTAAAAGGATGAATGAGACATCATGTCTGCATTGATTTCTGCTCACAGGGTTTATTCGACGGAGGATTATTTGTGTGATTTGAACGGCGCTTCTCTCTCTGTGTCATTTAAAGAGCTCGCTCCCCGCTGCAGTCTTTGATCCTCACTCTCCTCAAAGACAGCGGGGCGCCGCCGCTCATTCTTCAGCTGCAGCTCGACAAAGACATGACTGACAGACAGCAGACAGGATGCCAGCTTACCTGTCTGTCTGTACACCTGCCTGTCTGTGTGAACGACTTGACCTGATAACATCACCACCTGTGGATTAGGGAAGTCCAGTTTTGAGTCCATCTTTTCATCGCAATGCTGAAGCTCGTTTTCTCCACAAAAACACACTATGAGAAGGAAAAATGGAAGGAAATCTAAACTCTCTCTGTATATATAAAGTCAAAATGATACTTTATGGGTCGTGGGTTATGCTCTGCAAAACATAAATCAATTCGTGCCCTGACCAGTTAATGTAAGTTGCACAACCTGAGCCGTACCTGTGATTGAAGAGGTTTAAAGCAGGCTGCTGGTGTGAGTAGTGTACAATGTATGAATATACAACAGCCATGGAAAATAAATGAATGATAAAAATTAGCTATCACATTTTATTTAACCCTTACATACTGTTCAGGATATTTGACAGCCGGAAAAACACCCCAAAGGTCTTTTTTAGTTTTAATAAGATAGTAGTTATGAGGATTTCTTTTTATGATGTAGCAGTGAAGACTGATGGCTCTAATGGTTATACAATAAACCCCACAGTTCCATAAAGCTCTGCTCATTTTACCTTTACATATAAAATAACATTTACATCATTATTGCTATGTTATATTTTCATGTCTTAGGTAAAATAGGACATGATATTGTGAGATAGGAGATGTTTTTTCTCCAAAAATACAAAATACACTTTCAATAAAATAACATTTAACCACTAAAAGAGACACAAACTGACTAAAGAAACCTAAAAATACAAGAAAGAGACATAAATATAACTAAAAAGAGACTTAAATTGACTAAAGAAACCTAATTGCTACCAAAAAGAGATGAAAAAAATGACTAAAAACAACCTACAGTTAGTTTGAGTGACAGTTGCCATCTAGTTACCGTAGCAACTTAGAGATGGAGTGACTAAAGAGACTCAAAACTACCAAAAACCAACATTTCAATCATTATTACTATGTTATATTTTCATGTCTTAGGTTAAATAGGACATGATATTGTGTGATAGGAGATGTTTAGTGGTGTAAAAGCTAAAAAATACACTCTCTCTGCTCTCTGAAACATGAATCAAGGTTTAATCACATTTATTGATCAGTCAGATCGACTATTGATGCTTTCTAAACACATCTGTGGTTCAACATTTGGTGTAGACACTTTTTTAACCTTTGTGTCGTAATCCCGGGTTAAATTGACCCCGTCTGTTTTGACTGTTCCTTCTTTCCTTCCGTCTGTCCTTCCTTCTTCTTTCTTTTTTTCCTTCCTCTCTCTTTCCTCCCTTCCTTCTTTCCTACCTCCTTCCTTCCCTCCTTCTTCCTCCCTCCTTTCCTTCCTTCGTCCTCCTTCCTGTCCTTCCTTCTTACTCCCTTCCATCCTCCTTTCCTTCCTTCTTACTCCCTTCCATACTTCCTTCCTCCCTCCTTTCCTTCCTTCCCTCCTTCCCTCCTTCCCTCCATCCCTCCTTCCTTCCTTCCCTCCTTCCTTTCCTTCTTTCCTCCTTCCTTTCCTTCCTTCTTCCTCCTTTCCTTCCTTCTTACTCCCTTCCATCCTCCCTCCCTCCCTTCCCTCCTTCTTTCCTGCCTCCCTTTCATCCTCCCTTCCTTCCTCCTTTCCTTCCTTCTTCCTCCCTTCCTTCCTTAACTCGAGGACAACAGGAGGGTTAAGAGGGGAACATACAGCGAGGGTGTAGAACATGAACAGTATGTAAGAAATTTGTTATAGACACTTTTTATGAGGTGATTCTTAGACATACAGTGAGGGTGTAGAATATGATCAGCCTCTCTGCAGCTTTACGGAGCTTTATAGTGAGTTTCAGCTCATTGTTTAGCTGTCTGGCTGCAACTTCACTGTCTCAGTTCACAGCAGGCAGCTGTTTTCAGAGAAAAAAAGCTCTAAAAAGCTGCTGTACATTACTTGCTCAGCATGAAGCAGCAAACAGACACAGTTATCTGTAGATTAAGCGGTTAACATAGTGGAGCATTTAGCAGCTAAAGAGGCAGATATTTCCCTCTGGAGTTGTTAGAGATAAGAAACAGAGCTAAAAGAGAGTGAATATTGGACTTACATTCACAGAAACACAACTCTAAATGAATGATAATGTTCCCTCGTTAATGCTCGATGTGGGGATAAGCTCCACATATCAAATTAAAAGGTGGTGAGTGTTGAGCTTGCTATGTGTTGTCCGCTGAAAACTAGTGGACATAAAATCAATGAATGCAGGTTTGAAGACTGTGGAGGCAGAAGCACCCTCCATGTTTGGATTATCTTGATTTGTGTTTCTACCTGCTCAATTAAAACAGGCTCCAAACTTCTGTGTATGTCGTATTTTATCACACAGCTCCCAAAAGAAAAAAATCTAAATTCATACACTTATTTATCAGGTCCAACTAATGACATCTAATGCTGGGCTTTTATTGAGTTTTAAGGGAGATACTGATTCAACTTAATTGCTAAATATGAAGGCTGTAATTTCAGGTGCTGTTGAATTATGTTTTTCACCTCATTTATAACAATGAGGGTAGTTTAACCCTCCTGTCGTCCTCGAGTCAAGGAAGGAAGGGAGGAAGAAGGAAGGAAAGGAGGGAGGAAGGGAGGAAGAAGGAAGGAAAGGAGGGAGGAAGGGAGGAAGAAGGAAGTAAAGGAGGAAGGAAGGAACGATAGAAGGTAGGAGGGAGGGAGGAGAGAAGGAAGGAAAGGAGGAAGGAAGGAAGGAAAGGAAGAAGGACGGAAGGAAAGGAGGAAGGAAGGAAGGAAGGGAGGAAAGGAAATAAGGAAGGGAGGAAAGAAAGGACGGAAGGACGGAAGAGAGAATGAAGGAAGGAAGGAAGGGAGGAAAGGAAATAAGGAATGGAGGAAGGAAGGAAAGGAAGGAAGGAATGATGGAGGAAAGAAGCAAGGAAGGAAGGTAGGAGGGAGGGAGGGAGGGAGGGAGGGAGGGAGGGAGGGAGGGAGGGAGGGAGGGAGGGAGGAAAGAAGAAAGGAGGGAGGGAGAAAGGAAAAGAGGAAGGAAGGAAACAAGGACAGAGGCAAGAAGGAAGGGGGGAAGGTAGGAGGGAGGAAAGAAAGAGAGAAGGAGGAAGGGAGGAAAGAAGGAAGGAAGGAAGGACACAAGGAAGGAAGAAAAGGGGATGGAGGGAGGAAAGAAGGAAGGAAAGAAAGAAAGAAGGAGGGAGGAAGGACAGACGGAAGAAAGGGAGGGAGGGAGGAAAGAAGGAACAGTCAAAACAGACGGGGTCAATCTGACCCGGGAGGACGACATGAAGGTTAAATAGTGTAATTTCACCGATCCCTTTAATACTCAGTCCTAATTTTAACTCTCTAAATCATAAATAAAAGATAAATAACAAAACAAATATTCTTAAAATTCAGATTTATGATTTAGATTTTTAACTTAATATAGCGTATGATACTATAGGTCCGAATAAGCCATAATTTCAGTATATGTTCATATTTTGATCATTCCTATTGTGTTTTTTCTCTCCATGTGTTTATTGTCCTGGGGGAAGCGTCCTTCAGCAGCTCACAGGATCGTACAGGAACAAAATGTCGCCTCCCTCCAGACTCGTCTGTGTGAATGTGCTGAGGTCTGACTTACAGCAGGTGCATTGTGGGTTTGATCTGACAGAAAGGCAGGTTGTTGTTGTTGTTGTTGCTGTGCAGTGAAAAAAAAAAAAAAAAAACATCAAACCAGCAGAGTTACAACAGCCTGAGGGCGTCATGCCGGATGGAAAAGTTTTGTATTTGGCAGGGAGGGGCGGCAGCGCTGTGATTGATTTCTGGGAAGTCAAAGGACCTGCCTTCTCTTACAAATACTAAGATGAACTAGCACTCTTGTTATGAGTACAATATATATTTGGAGTCTGGCGTTTTTTACACGAGCATCCTGCAAAAAAAACATCAGAAAAGTTTTGAAAAACTCTGCGGAGCGAAGTCGGATCATTGCTGCATACAGGTGATAGTCGGTAATGTATTCAGTTGAATAGAGACCATGTGACCAGCTGATATTCCCCAGGTGTGTGTGTGTGTGTGTGTGTGTGTGTGTGTGTGTGTGTGTGTGTGTGTGTGTGTGTGTGTGTGTGTGTGTGTGTGTGTGTGTGTGTGTGTGTGTGTGTGCTCAGGTGGCTCAAAGGAAAACTCATCACAGATAAAGCTCTTGCAGCATGGAAACAATGGAAGCCATAGCTAAAGCACACTGTTTATTACTGTATTTATATCATTAATTTATACACATTATGATGCTTTAATATGGAGACATTTATCATTAACCTGCTGTAGCATCTAACAGCTGTAACTTCATTTTAACATGTTGACAGAGTGAATATTTCCAACCACTTATGCCCATACTGTTACTACTGTTTTTTAAACTACACTATACTTTCACTGCTCTGAACTCAAAGATTAGAACTTCTACTTCTTTTACTACAAATGCACGACTTCTAATAACTCTGATGTTAGTAGTGGTAATAGTAACAGTAATCATAGTAGTAGCTGTAGTGTAGAATAGTACTTTTACTGCTGCAACTAATGCTGCTATTAGTACTTATACTGTTACAAATGCTACTACTCTAACCTCAAATACTGTTTATTCTGCACCATTAATGATATGACAATGCAGAATACTACTACTACTACTACTATCTCTAACACTATACTCTTTCTAGTAGTACTCTTGAAATACTGCACTATTACTAATATTACTATTACCACTACTACTAGTAGTAATAGAGTAGAGTGCTAATATTAATGTTACTGCTGCAACTATTACTGGTATTATTAGTACTGGAGCCACTGTTACTACTATTAGTATTAAAAGTACTGCTATTACTTCTCCTACTACTATAGCTTATAATACCAATACTAATTGTAGTGCTACTACTACTACTGCTATTCTTTCATTACTACTTCTCCATTATTATTATACTACTTCGACTAATCTAGCACTACCACTACTGCTACTACTACTACTATTACTTGTCTTGATACTGCTAAAACAACAACTACTACTGCAACTCTTTCTACTGCCACTACTACTACTACCACTTTACATTAATACTACCCCACTACTGCTGATGCTACTGTAGTTTCTCCTAAAACTGCAAACACTACTTCTACTTACTTTACTATTACTACTTCTAGTGAAGCAGCTATTTGGCCTCACACTGGAACAACTGTGCCGAGCTCTACTACAATCACTGTGACTGTTTGCCGCTGCAGCTACAGGAGGACGAGTACAGACGTGTCGCCTCAGTGAAATCTAAACTCTCTCAGCTGGAGGTTTGCGCTATTACTCGTCATTTCATCATTGGATGGTAAATTATACCACATGAGGAGAGCTGAGGATCCTGGGAGAGCCGGGGCCAGCGTTTTGCCAATCTGTTGCCGTGGCGACGGCTGTGATGCCTATCTCCCCTCGCTCCTTTTTGTCTCCTCATTGCTCTCCCTCCCTCTCCTTTCTGGGTAGGCGGTGTGGTTGGTACTCGTTATGTGTGTTACATTCATTACGTTTGTTCTCTTTGTGTTTCTTCTTCTCCTTCTTCTTCTCCTTCTTCTTCTTTTCTTTTCTTGCTGTTGTTGTTGTTGAAGGCCAGTCCCTCTCCTTCTTTTCTCTCCTGCTGCCTCCAGATCTGTTATTTCTCTCCCTCCTCCCTTCCTCGTCTCCCTTCTCTTGCCTCTCTCCACCTCGCTGATGGTTAGAGCTTAAAGTCTATTCACCAGAGAGATGAAGCAACAGCTTTCCACTGCCCTCCTCCTCTCCATCCCTTTTTAACCACCCCTCCACCCCCCCCTCTCCTATCCCTCCTCTCTAAACCCCACAGACACATTAATCCTTCGCTCAGGCTCAGTTTACAGACACAATAGGCCTCAAAGAATTGGACTTGAGATAATTGTGTTGCTATCCCATTTCATCTGGAATGGAATCGCGTGGCGCTCACCACAAAGCTCCGGATACCCTGTCTCTCCACACACACACACACACACACACAAACACACTCTCTCACTCACACACACACACACACACCTACACACACACACACTCACTCACACAGATGGAGTAGGTTTTGGCGAGCGCAGCGCCCGTAATTATTTCCCCCTCTATTCATAATCATCTTCATGAAAATTCACCACCACAGGCCCAAGTCTACACTCCTGGCCCCGCCGTGTCTGTTTGATGTGTTGTCATGACGATATGGGGGCAATATGGTGCCTGCCCGGTGCCCGTGTTGTTGCGGGAGGAGGGGGGGGGATGTGGGTAATTAACGACCATGCCAATATGGCCAAACACCTGCTCTGGCGCGCCCCGCCGGTCATCTGGGTTGGCAGCCCTTTAACCTTTCGACAAACACCAGGAGGGAGGAAACGGTCGGGTGGAAGCTCGTTAAAGTAGGAGGACGGTCGTGTTGGAAGTACGAACAGGTGGAAACTGTCAGGTGGAGCGTCGGGGGTGGACAGATTGACAATTCCTCTACTACTCTATTCGTGGAAGCAGCAAATTCTGAATTCACCATCAAGGAAATTTAAAAAAGTGAAGAATTTCCTGCAATCACCTCAAAATTACCCCCATATGTGATATTTGAACGTGTGATTTCCAAAACCAGCAATAATCTGATACTATAACAGCCTCCACTCCTCTGGTTTCAGGTTTTCCAGCAGATGTTGGGAGCTGGCTGTATAGGGATTTGCCCCCATTCAGCAACCGCAGCATTAAAGGGGTCCAACCCTGATGTATGTGAGGCGATAAGGTGTCAGATTGGGTTGAGGCCAGTTCTTGCACATCAAACTGGGGGCTGGCTTTTTGTATGTGGGGCATCGTCATTTTGAAAGAGACAAATATGAAGCTCAGTATTGTTTAACCTTCGTTTGTCGTCCTCCCGGGTCAAATTGACCCCGTCTGTTTTGACTGTTCCTTCTTTCCTCCCTTCCTTCTTTCCTTCCTCCCTCCCTCCTTTCTTCCTTCCTTTCCTTCCTCCCTTCATTCTTTCCTATGTCCTTCTTTCCTTCTTTCCTCTTTTCCTTCTTTCCTCCCTCCCTCCGTCCTTCTTTCCTTCCTTTCCTTCCTCCCTTATTTCCTTTCCTCCCTTCCTTCCTCCCTCCTTTCCTTCCTTCCCTCCTTCCTTCCTCCATCCTTTCCTTCATTCTTCCTTTCTCCCTTCTGTCCTTCCTCCCTCCCTCCCTCCCTCCCTCCTTTCCTACATTCTTCCTCCCTTCCTCCCTTCCTTCCTCCTTTCCTTCCTTCTTCCTCCCTTCCATCCTTCCATCCTTCCGTCTTCCCGCATTTCCTTCCCTCCTTCCTTCCCTCCTTCCTTCCTCCCTCCTTTCCTTCCTCCTTTCCTTCCTTCTTCCTCCCTTCCATCCTTCCATCCTTCCGTCTTCCCGCATTTCCTTCCCTCCTTCCTTCCTCCCTCCTTTCCTTCCTTCTTCCTCCCTTCCTTCCTCCCTCCCTCCCTCCTTTCCTTCCTTCTTCCTCCCTTCCATCCTTCCTTCCTCCCTCCCTCCCATCCTTCCTTCTTCCTCCCTTCCTTCCTTGACTTTGAGGGTTAAAGCTGCTTCAAGCTTCCCTTCACCTTTCCAAACTCGTTAATTAAAGGTGTCGAACCATTTCTGCAACTTTCTGACACTGAAGATCCAACATTCACACCTACTGTACAGCACCAGTCAAAACTCAAAAACACGCTTTCTCATTCAAGTGAATGGGAAGGTGTATCCAAACTTTTGACTGGAGCCAGGGGTTTTAAACTTCTCCCCTCCAGCTCTTTGTTTTTTCCGACTATTTCTGTCACTTCACCGTGAATGCTTTCCAGGAGAGAATGTCGCATATTTCACGATTATTGAGCAACACGTCATAGACGCTATTTCTTCTAGTTTGCATCAGCCCGACAGACATGATCTGTGTCTGCAATCACTCCCTCATTCACTCATTCTCCACTCCTTACATATCAGACACTCTGTAGTTTACTCAACAGTGAGCAATAAATGGAGATTTAGGACATGTTTAGACTTGTTTTGCATCGTCCCGGTCAGCTGTGGAGTCTTAGAAACAATCATGGACAAGAAGCCACACAGATATCACGACTTTAATATTATTCATAAGTGTAATTTTCTCACCCTGGATAATCTGAGACTTTACAAAGACACCTCCCTTGTTTTTAAAATCCTACACCATCTTGCCCCCATCCACCACTGAGCCTGTTTGTGGCCAGAAAGAAATAACATCACAAGCCACAAGGTCCACATTTATAAGGAGACTGGCTGTATTGTTGTTTCTTATAGAAGGAGAACATTTGGATGCTCGGTGTTCTCTGTCCGAGCTACACACTATTTGGACACTCTCCCCATACATATAAGGGTCTGTTCAACACTTTCTCTGCTCAAATAAACTCTGAAACACCAGAGCTGCTGCAGACACAACTAAATCTACAGCTTCTGTGTACAGCACCATCAGACTCTACTGTGGACAATGCTTTTATTCACTATTTGTATTAACAATATCAAACTCAGGTATATTATGATTCCAAATGTTACTATTTTGCTTGTGTACTAACTTATTATTTATTGTTCTTTATTCTTGTATTCATGCTCTTTATATTCTTGCTATCCACTTGCTGCTGCAATATTGTACATTTCCCCAGGATGGGATTAATAAAGGACTATCTTACCTTATCTTATCTTAATATAGTGTTTATAGTTAATCATGTAATGTTTATTTTAATATTACTTTTTCTTTTTATTATTGTGCTTGGCTAACTTGCACTACGGATGTAAACTCGCCTTTAGGTTTACTCTGACACATTTACATTGCAGTGTGACCTAAAATGTTGAGTGATGTGTACTGTTCCTGCCAAATAAATCTTAAATAAATAAATAAATAAAAACATTTTGCATCTACAAAATGTTGTGCATTGCATTGATGTATTTTTTCTCTTCTTTTTTTTTTTTATTGTGCTTGGCTACGGTTTTGACCTGCCCTTGCACTACGGATGTAAACTCGCCTCTTGGTTAACTCGAATGTTGATTACCTGCCAAATAAACCTTAAATAAATAAATAAAGATTGTTTGCATCTATAAAATGTGGTGTATTGCATTGTAGGATTGTTAGCAGAGAGTAGCGTCCATACTATGAACACTACTTGTTTCATTTATGGGTTATAAAGGGAACTATATACTGTAGTAGTAGTGTAAATGCAGTGCACTATATAGTCGTAGTGTATTGTGTTGTAGAGGATGACAAACGATTCAGCAACTCACAACAAGCGGGTCATAATTTCCTCCTTCTTCGAGACATGTTTAGTGTCATTATACAATATGAGCTCAGAGCGCTCTTCAGCTGGAAACATGTGAAAGACAAATTATGTTTTTATTTAATTTCAGAGAAGCTGTAACCTTTTGACTCCCAGCCTCAGGTTATTAGCATCAAATTAACCCCACCCGTCGCTGTGACATCGACCTCCATGCTGCTCATCCAGAGCCCACCTGCAACTTCAGCAACCACGTTAAAAAGGTTCCACTTTCACTTTTAATTCAAAAACACCCGATTACAACACGTGTCTCGTTGATCCCTGAAGGTCTCGTTGCACCTTGGTGATTAGGTAGTCATGAAAGACCTTGAGCCCCTGATTGGTGCGGCTCCAATATGTGGTCTGCCGTGTCTCTATGCCAAGTCACGGCAAGAATTTATAATCACTTAATCTGACACAGTGACCATCTGTGTGTAGTCTGATCCTGGCATCAAATATGATTGTATGCTCATTAAGAGTTCCCTTAAGTGGAATTAAAGTGCCTTTCCCCAAACCATGAACACCAGACCCAAACGTGTTTTTTTGGGAGGTTTTTTTTTCACTTTTCTGTTTACTTTGGTCTTGTTTTTTCATCTCTTTCTCTCAAATTTGTTACCACTACAAAATCTTGAATTTCCATAAATTTTAGAAGCTTGTATTGCATGATTTTTGGGGATTTCTAGCAGCAAACGAGAGTGTGAAGTGGTCCAAATGAGAAGATTTTGAGTAGGCCTTTTTTTCTACTTCATTTTTAATAATTTTACCAGGTTTAAAGGTGATAATTTTGAATATTTCTTTGGCCAGACACTCTGCTCATTTGACAACTGTTGATGCTGTGAAAAGCTTCATCATTCCACAGCTTAATGATATCATAAAGGGATTTTCACATTATGTATCATGTATGAAAAAAAGCTCTCCACACCAGCAGACAGTGAGGAATAAAGAAGTGTCTTTTTCACAGTTGAGCCAACCTACCTTTATGATTGTTGCCATAGTAACGGCGCCAAAGTAAACAATCTTATAGCGATGTTGTGACTATAGGGACAAGGTTGCCTGGGCTCTGTCTGAATAACCCTGAGTATGTTCAGCTCTTTTCTTTTTTTCTACTTCTTCAGACTTGCTGCGGCATTTCACTGCATCTACACCAACGGCTCTTTGAATTATAACCGCTGTCTCATTGGTCGATGAAAGTTTGTGTTTGCCAATAAATCTTCTTGCATAAGACATCCATATCTCCTGGAGTTCCCGAATTGACAAGCTCAACAAGCCCATCTTTGAAACCATTAGTCAGATGCAATTAACATCACAAAGTTCTGTAAAACACACACACACACACATACACACACACGCACACACACACACACATGCACACACACACACACACACACACACACACACGTACACACATACATGCAGTTCTTCCGCCCTGCCTACATGCTTCACCCTTTGTCCCGTTATCTTTTGTTCTGCATTTGATCTGCTGATTACATAATTGCCATTGTATAATGTTCTTTTTATAAAACTGACCTGCATAATCAGGCTGTCTTCGACGCGGCTCTTCTTCTCTCAGACCTGCTGTAGCACAAGAAACATTATGTAACTCAAACTGTTATTCACTGCCACGGGTCACTGGAGTTTATTGTGATTAGAGTTTATTATTTTTGCAGAAAATGCAGATATGAAGACTCAGTGATGGGAACAAAGAAGACGAGCGATGATGAGAGGAAATGTTTTTCTGGACCATTATTCATCTCTCAGTCTTATATCCGGCTGTTGAACATACATTTTAAAAGTTTTTACAAGTTAATGCAAAAAAACAAGCAGATTTTTAGTTGCAGCTGTTGTGTGATTTTAATATGAAATTCTTATTCTTTCTTATTACAGGAAGCAGCAGCTACAGACTGATCATTTATAGCAGTAGTGGTGATCAGTGTGCAGGGGGATGCACTGAGGGGCTGCATAAAGGAGCCAATATAAGATAAATAAGAAGTTATTAACTGTAAATCATGCAAAGATATTCCAAGAGGAGCCCCACCTGGATATGTGCATGATACAGCCTCTTTAATGTTCATTTGATACTTGATTGAATTCATCCTTTTTCTTTCATGCTTCTCCCTGAAGAGAAAAGCTCGGATTAGAAGTGGAAGCGATGTTCCAATGATAAACCAAACACCTTTATTTAACGCTTTGCCATATTTATGATACTAGTCATGTGATTTTAAGCATGATAATTCTATAAGTTTAACAACCTGTGGTGACTATATCTCTATCCATGCATTAAGAAATATGATATGCATGCATCTGGTTAGGAGGATGCATCTCAAGGTGCTTATTCTTCAAAGCAGTTGCTCTCAAGCTGTTGGGTGGATGGGTGCAGGGGAGGGCTTGAGATGAAAATGTGCAATGCTCTTAATATCAATGAGGACACAATAAAAGACAAATGCTTCCACATTAGCAAGGCTATAAAGATTCAAATGTATTCAGATAGTATGAAGAGCGAGAGAAAAAAAGGTGATAATCATCAAACCAAACATATCAAGTCAAGAAATGATGACAAAGCCTGGCTTAGTCTGCCATAAAGCTACAGTTAGTGTCTTTTTTGTCTAAAATCTGGCAGCCTGGGTTAAGTTTACCCTATTTTTCCATTTGCACAACACTAAAATTATGTTTCAATAAGCTTAATTTAGGTAAAATAACATGCAGTAAGGCATCATTATGTTCAGTATTATTGGTTAGGTGGAGGGTCTGAATTCAGGTCTCCAGATGTGGAGCAGAGCAGAAGAAGGTTTAGTGATGGCTGCAAAGAATAAACAAATAATGAATCCTCCTCCTTGTTCAGTTCAGTGTGTGCAGAAGGAACAATTACCAACATTTATTCGAGCCTCTTTCTCTCTTTGCCATTTCGTCTTTATCCGTTTCTCTTGCTCTTTTTAATCATTCTCTCTCATTTTCCTCTCCTGCCTTTCTCTCTCTCTCACTTCAAACCATCACGTCCCCCTTTTGCAATGCTTCCCCTTCCATCCTGTAGGGGTCACTGTGGCTCTTCCTCAGCCTCAGCCCCCTCAGTGCGACTGCAGACCCTGTAGTGAAATGCCTCCCAGGCATCATTTTCTTGGTCAAAGTATAAAATGTTTTTTTTTCCTTTCTTTGTGCATAATGGAAGCAGGAGAATATTAACGGGGTAAATATCTGATTTCATGCAAAAGAAAATATCTGATGTACAGAGAGGAATATTAAACATGTCTCCTGGTATTGTAGTTTTTAGGGTGACTTGGCGCTAAACAAAAAAAAATAAAAAGAAAGAAGAGCTTTTCACTCTGGTAGAGGAAGGGAGGAGAGGCAGGTAGAAGAGCAGCTACACGGCCTTCACTACCTTCAATATGTTCAATACAGCACGATGCAGGCAGAGAGAGAAAGAGTCACTTGACCCCAAAACACAAAAAATATCATCACGCCACTTATTAAGTCATGAAGATTGATTCAGTTTGACATCCTGGTTTTGAGACGTCCTCATACTGTGGAGCTTTATTGTAATTATATGTCCAAACACTTCAGATGTGGCTTCCTCACAACCTAAAATAAGCCTGAAACTATGTTAAGCCATCACTAAGATTAAGAAGGAAGGTTTTTTGACATTATAGTTTTTGTCTTTATAATCATTTTTTTTCAGCTACACCCAAAAGATCAATTGCTCTGTGAATAGCAATGATTGCAAAATGTGGTGTAAGATTACAAATGTTTAAAATCTGGACATGTTTGTGCAGAACATAAGCAGCAAACCAGATGTGGGATTTAAAATCTCTCGTCAATTAGGAGTTAAATTGGCATTAACCTGACCTGAACTTGTAATTTTGTACCTGTCATAAACAATTCACCTTCCCTGCAAGTGTAATGTTACCTTCTTAAATACTTGGTGCTCATATACATGAAGTTTGGCTCACTTAGCGCTATCTAAAGAGGTTCAAACAAGGAGTAAACATCAAGTCTTGGACATATGAACTGAAAAAAATCAATCTTTATCATTCAATCTTTATTTATTTAGATAGAGATTGTAAATAAATGTAACCATATATGGCAAATTATCAGATATATGGAGAAGGCTGACCATTGTATAGCTGTTGAATGAGCCACTGATTGTTTACCTTGGACTATTTCTTACTTAAGAACACCAACAGTGCAAATCTATCAACATTAAAGCACATTTTTTCTCCACTACACAAGGTGATACTTATGTATTATGAAAGGAAAAGTCTTCTTCTCTGCATTTTACTGGCATATTGCTGCATTTCTTGGTGCATTACCAGCCACCCACCTGTAGATCAGTGGAATAATGAGAAACCATTGGCAGGAATGTACAAGTGGGTAGAAACTCCCCAGAGTATCTGCAATGTCCTATAAACTCTACAAACCCTCTGCTATCTAATAAAAAAAAAAAAAAGGCAAAAAATGTCCCCAAAAATACGTAAAGAGACTCAGGATGCATACCTAAAAAAAACAGCTTTCCATTTGCAGCCTCATAAAGCAGACACAAAGTGACGGATATTCCAATAAATGGAAATAGTTCCCAAGGTGTCAGACATCCAAAAGGTCAGTTCTGCAGAGGTTAACAACTTTTGAGATATGTTGGATGTATATTTTTGATCATCATGGTATAAGAACCATAATGCACTTGGAGGTGGAAATCATCCCCACCTTGCATGTCACTCTCATTATATTATAGCACCTTCATCTTAGTTCCTTTGTTACAGATGAGCCTTCAGCCAGCTGTCAATATCAGAAACAGTCAGACAGCAGAGATTTATGATGCATGTAAGTTCATCTGGTTCCTGATTTTGCTGAAAGACACGAAATAGCAATGCTGTGTTTCTTCTGGCATGAAGTCTCAGATCCACCTGCTCATACGATGAATTAGACACCACATATCACAGATTTTCAACAACAAAAAAATAGATAGATTGATGCTTTATAAATGTTTATGTTCCCCAACACTATTGCTTGACTTCCCTCTCGTTCAGTACAAACTCAGCTACGAGTGAATCTTGTCTAAAAGTCGGTCACAGATGCTGACATAGTTGCTCTGAAGCTGTGAACACAAAAACAGAAACAGGAAAGCTGTTGAAAATAAACCCGAAACAAAACACAAGCATATTTCTGTTTGTTTCAAAGTCGAACGAACAAAAAGAAACACAACAACAGAGGAGTTTTTTTTTTTTATGTTGATTTGAATCACATATGAGTGCTGAGATTCCTTTATTCACATGAAACTGTGCAGCGCAGATCCTGGTCGAAATGACCACTCACTCTGTTCCCATTCTAGTTTACTGCTGTACACAGAGTCTTAATGCACGACTATAAATAATAAGCATTAGTGCTAATGATGATAACAACGGAGAGCTCATTAAAACCTGATGTCAGCGTCCTGCGGATAAAAGGCAGCAAAGGCAGGAAAGCACAAAATGGAAGATACTTATGGATTCAGAGAAAATGTCTTTTGTCTGATGAAGCAAAAACACACACACACACACACACACACACACACACACACACACACACACACACACACACACACACACACACACACACATATTTATTTGTGGACTGTGTGTTTTCTTGTTTATTTTGCTTTGTTCTTCAATAGAGAGAATTCAGATCCTGCAATTACTATTACACCACAGCCTCTGACTCATTGTAATATACAGTATATTTTACTGGTACATTGTGTGCCTGTACAGTCGCTATGTGTGTGTGTGTGTGTGTGTGTATGTGTGTGTGTATCTGAAATTGTTGACTCACTCCCTATATGAGGGATTTCTATGTAGGCTGCTGTACAGTGTGTCAGCTGTCCAATCAGATCAGACTAAATGCAGACAGTGATGATGATTTATTTATCAATTTAAGTTTCATAAAGGCAATTTTTTAAATATATTTTTTTCTTATTGTCAACATATCTCACCTGCAGAGCCAAACCAACAATGCACTGATCCACTGCAGGTATTATACATGTATCCTAACTCTGATATATCTCATTCCTCTGGGCTGCAGACCTCCAGAAGCTAATAAAACACATCTATGAGCCACATCGCTGCACTGGGTGACATGTTCCTTCATTATTAAGAGTTTAGTGTCAGTAGAGACAAAAACGAAGGTCTACGACATGAAGTAATAAGATATATCGGGGTTTGGATACACACACATTATACTTGTTAGCAGATCATTGTTGGTTTGGATCTAAACATGAGATGTGTTGACAATAAGAAAGAATACAACAAAGATGCATTTTTAACAGTTTAAGATCACATCCCCTGTCATATTTATCCCATTATATAGTTTATTTGTTAGGGATAATGCAAATTAACACACAATACTATAACTTCAGCTTGCAGTAACTGATGATCTGCATATAGAGATTATAGTTATGTTGCTATAGTTACATCTTATGACCCTAGTTAGGCTTTTAACCTTTGTGTCGTTGTCCCGGGTCAAATTGACCCCGTGTGTTTTGACTGTTCCTTCTTTCAGCCCTTTCGTCTGTACTTCCTCCATCCCCCTTTCTTCCTTCCTTCTGTCCTCTGTCCTTCTTTCCTTCCTTCCTCCCTTCCTCTTTTCATTTCTCCCTCCCTCCTACCTTCCTTCCTTCCTTCTTTCCACCGTCCTCCCTTCCTTCTTTCCCTCCCTTCCTTTCTTCTTAATCCCTTCCACCCTCCTTTCCTTCCTTCTTCATCCCTTCCTTCCGTCCTTGCTCCCTTCCTTCCTCCCTCCGTCCTTCTTTCCTTCCTTCCTCTTTTCCTTTCTCCCTCCCTCCTACCTTCATTCCTTCCTTCTTTCCTTTCCTCCCTTCCTTCCTTCCTTCCCTCCTTCCTTCCTACCTCCTTTCCTTCCTTCTTCCCTACCTCCTTTCCTTCCTTCTTCCACCCTTCCTTCCTTCTTACTCCCTTCCTTCCTCCCTCCTTCCTTTCCTTCCTTCTTCCTCCCTTCCTTCCTCGACTCGAGGACAACAGGACGGTTAAAAGACAGATATCAATATTACATACAAAAACCACTAATAATAAACCATCTTCCATACAAGTACAACACATAGTCTTAGTACATTATACAATAACTCATTAAAAATGCTCACATCTTTGATTTTGCTTCACAGTTTTCGTTAAAAATCTTAATATATTTAATCAGTTTTATCTCGGTTGGTAGTGTAATCCACCTATTTAACAATATATGCCCAAAAAAAATCAATTTCTTTGTATTCTTATATCAAAATCCATCCAATCCATATGACATGTGCTTAAATAGGCTTGAACCGACCCATTTCAACCAATTATATCATGACATCACCCTTCAATAAATCTTCAACTTGTAGCGACACAGAGCCAATATTCATTTCGAACCTTTACGCCCACATTTCAACATTCAAATCATATTCCTCCCTCCTCTTGAAATACCGTTTCATGTGGACTCATAAGGACATCGTACTCTGCCTCTCAGACTTTTTTTTGAAGCATTTCTGCAGCATTTAGACATCTGTCACACACACACACACACACACTCTTCCATTTCTACAGGTGTATCAATCCACGCTGATTCAGAGAGAACCTGCATGTTTTTTTTTACACTGAAAGTCTATCTTTTCCCTCCTCCTTGTGCATTTAAGGGAAGCGTAACCTTCACAGGCAGCTGCACAAATCACAATTTTACAGTCTGTTGTGAACATGTGAAGTAAATCTATAACAATTGATCAAAAAGCCTTCAATTTCACTGCAAGTTTTTTCCAGTTTCAGCACAGGCGTATAAAGCTCTGGAAGGCAGGATAAATAGAGTCAAGTGAATCAATCCATGAATACAATGCTGAAGAAACATTTACTGATATGAGTCAGCCTGATGAAGACAGTTTGTTGAGTTAGAGTCGTCCTTGACTCTGCTGCTGACCAAAAAAAATAAACAAAATTGCTTATAATTGCCCTCCAAAAGACAGCAAATTCATTCCTTTTTTTCTGATCTGACACCGCTAATGGCCAGACGGCATCATTTATCAGTGCCTTCAAAAACTATTAAACCATTCATTGTTGCAAAATTAAAAAAAAAACAACAACAACATATTCTCTGATGTGACGTTGTAGTGATTAAAGGACAAGGCCGGCTAATTTCTCTATTTTTCTCATTTGTCTACAAATCTCATGTTTGGAGCCAAATCAACAATAAACTGATCTACTGAGTATTGTGTGTGTGTGTGTGTGTGTGTGTGTGTGTGTGTGTGTGTGTGTGTGTGTGTGTGTGTGTGTGTGTGTGTGTGTGTGTGTGTGTGTGTGTGTGTGTGTGTGTATCCAAAGCTTGATATATCTCATTCCTCTGTGCCTCAGACCTCCATTGTTGCCCAAAAACAATTTAAAACATGCCAGCGAGCCACACCAATACACTGGGTGACATGTTGCTTCAATACCAACATTATGGGCTCGTTTGTTTTTTTTAGAAATGGCTCCAAAGTCTTTTTTTTTTTTTTTTACTTGTACTTGAAAATCCCTTTATTTGCTCCTCCTGTAAAAATGCTTTTCATATGTTTGATGACTCATCTCAAGCTATATAAGAAAAAAATGCATCTAATTAAATGTATTTCTTGGCTCCATCGTATAAAACCTCACTGTGTGGTGCGGAGGCAATAACAGTCCTCCACAGGTCTGGATCATATTTGCTAAGTCACACCTACTTTATAGCAGTCGTTTTGCATCTGAAGGATTTAAATCAAAGCATAATAAATACATAAATACTTTTGTTGTATATCTGTGGAGTGGGTGAAAATAAGAAGATATTCTCTTTCACTGGGAAGTAGGTCAAAGTACAGAAGCTAAAACTGCTGATTAAGAGTCGCTTTAAGGTTACAGAATGATGATGGTGAAGATTAAAAGAAATCAACGATGACTATCAGGCATAGACACAACTTGGTTAGTGAAACGTTGTGGTTCGAGTTATGATTCTGACTTTTTTGGGGGAGGTTTGGGGGCTACTGTCGTCATGGTTACAATAATAACAGCATGGTTAAGGTTAGGGAATGATCAAAGTAGATTAGATTATTAAAATAAACCAATGTTGATGGCGTTACGGAAAACAGCAAAAGAGTCTTCATAACATTACTTGCCTTCTTAATTTGTTCCTGATAGACAATAATCATATTTACGGTGCCTCCTATAGGGGGCGTTGTCGCTGATCTTGACATTTTTCTGGACAGGATAGTTTTATAAAATATTAATAGTTAACCTGCAAAATATTACTAAAAGAAACATTATATAATTCTTTCTGTGGCATGGACTAAGGCTGGGCAATAATATATTGGTATTATATCGATATCGTGATAATTTATAGATATTGTATATTTTGTATATCGTAATATCGTGTTATGGAATAAGTGTTCGTGCTTTTAAAGGCTGCATTACAGTAAAAATTTAATTTTCTGAGCTTAACAGACTGTTCTATTATCTGTCCTTATCTACTTAGACATTATATCCACATTACTGATGATTATTTATCAAAAATCTCATGATAATCACCGACAGTCATCCTTACAATATTGACAAAATATCAATATTGAGGTATTTGGTCAAAAATATGGTGATATTTATTTCTGCCCATATCGCCCAGCCCTAGCATGGACCTATCTTAAATAACTTGCTGCTATATAAGTTGATATTTCTGTGTAAGAGGCCTGTTGTGTCTCTGTCTATGGTCTGGTTAACTTTAAGCAACTTAAACTACAGTACTTGGCAAAGACTGTCTTCACAATTAAAAGAGACCAACTCCGACTGGAAAGGTATTGATTTGTACCTTTGAGCATCAAACCACACATTGTTGCTCATTAAACAAAGAAGATCGTTAAAGTATTTTTATACTTTATAAACATAAAATCTAAAAGGTAAGAACCCTTATTTCAACTTCCTCTACCTCCATGTCTTTCTATATTCTCTCCATCTCTTGTTCCTTCGGAGATTAGCAGAGCATTGTGGGTAAAGACTGTGCAGGTGGCGATGACGCATCCTCGAGAGGCCGGGGCCGGCTGTTCCAGTCCCCCATCACATGTTAACCCTAATTAAATGAAAGAGAGAAAGACAGGGCACAATCTGTACTGCGATCACGAGTAAAACATAAAACTTGAGCTGGTGATGCTGCAGGTTAACATTTTTGCTGAGGAGTTTCTACCCCAGTCATGTAGTTTAAAGCTGTTTAAAGTCGAACACTGTGGAGGCCCCCGTAGACAAAACCGAGACAACTGTGCCTCCTATCCAACAACCCCATTTACTGTCAACACCCAGGCCAATTTAAACCTGTAATAACTTAGATTTTCCCTGTATGTCCATGGATTTTCAACACAAGGATGAGGACAAAATATTGAGAGTGCAACATGAAATTGAGATTACATTTTTGGGATAATCGTGCTACTGGGAAGTATAATAAGTATATATGAAGTATAATGTTGCCATGGATTCAATAAGATGGCTTGATGCTACAACTTGAACCCTGTTTTTTTGCCTTTACTTGTTTATTATTTGACAAATTGGTGACATTAGTCCTCCTGTTGTCTTCCCGTTGACCGTGCAACTTCTGTCAATTCTGTGTTAGACCTTTTTAGCAAACTTCTTTCCAACATATTAACCATCATTTTGGAAATTATGGTCAATAGGCCTCATTTAAATGAAGCTATACATCATTGTAGAGTCAAAAGGAGGGTTAAAGTATGCCAAGTTAGCTATCAGTTTGTAGCCATTGTCATGAACTGGCTCAAAATTCTGACAAAACCAAGGAGGAGAACACACATTTAAGTTAAACAAAACCAAAGTGATTTATTACAGTAATTTATTTTCATAAATGAATCAAAACTATGTGCTATATCTGTAGAATCAGTGGTGTATGGAAGTGCATGGATGCTGGAATATGTTGAGTTATAGAAATCAACCAAATAAAGCAGACAAAGAAAAAAGGGTTCTGCTGCTGGTAGAGAGCGAGCGAGACTGAGTAGGCCAGCTGGTTTTAAAGAGGTGGCCCAACCCCCAGCCCAGGTGAACTGCTTCAGCCTGATGACATGGGTTCGGCTTGAGTACTTCCTAGTAGGAGAAGAAGAAGAAAAGGACCAACCAGGCAGAGCAGTAGCAGAAATAGTCATCACACCATGGATGTACAGACCACTATCAACAGATTACTTTGATGCTGAAGATGTTGTAGTATTCTTTAGGTTTATCTATACTATGTCGTGTTTGTGCCAAAAGATGACAACTCACAGTCTTGTGACTTATAGAAAAGGAGCCGTTTATTCTGCACAGAAAGAGAGACTGACAAGACACACACAAATCCATCTTTTATAGGCAAAGTTACGTATGCCAAACCAGGCGGGGAGTTCCGGTCCTCTGAAATGACGTCAACGTGGAAGTAACTTAAAACTGCATTCTATCAAAAGGCCACCAGGGGGCGACCGTTTTGGTGTCAAAAGGACTTCCGTCTCTATACAAGTCAATGGAGAATTCACCAACTTCTCACTTGATTTCTAGCCTCAGTAAACGTTTTCAAAATGTGTTTATGGTCTCAATCGCTAGTTTAAAGCCTTCTTCAATGCAGTATGATGTTCATTTGGGACATTTTAGCTTCCCTGATTTTATATTTGACGATAAAGCAGGGTATGCATTAGGGCGTAGCTACGTCGTGATTGACAGGTTGATTGATTCACAGGTTCAGGAGGGCGGACAAATAGACTGCAGGAAATAGCCATGAACTTGTTTCACACCGACAGTTTTCTCCAGAGTTTTGTGGTTATAGTCATAACAGCTAACTTGGTTAGCATCACCAGGTTGCCGGTGTAGACTGTGGTAGATCCAGCCCTCGCAACTTCCCCCATTCCGTCCTCTTGCCCCTTCTGATGCCCATATAAGTAGAATCCGTGTTTTTATTTTTCCCGGCATGCACCGGAAATGTTCAAGATGGCGCTGCTCAGATCTGATACTATTGGCTTCCAAGCAGCTGTCCACAAACCAATGGGTGACGTCACGGATGTTACGTCCATTTCTTATATACAGTCTATGGCCAAACCACAAATGTTTCCTGTTTACTTTTACTCTCACCTATCAAACATTGCTTCCAAACCTATCCTCGATTTCCTGCTCTTAGGTGTATTTCTGCAAGTACTCTTTGTTCCGTAACGTTTCACCAGAATTGAACCTTTGCACACCATATAATCCCCAATCTTAAACTATTATTTTTAAGATTTGTTTAAATTAGTTCATGACGCACATCGGATTTGATCATGTCACACTGAATCTAAAAATATGTGTCATGTCATGTTTATGTGTTGAGATTTCTCAGTTATGACTCAAGGAAGGAGTTTTGAAGTGTATTGCTGCTCACACCTCACATCGCACCCGTTGGGTGTCACGCCTCACAGTTTCAACTCCTCTGATGTAGGTGGTATGCAATTCTACTGTATAATGCTTCCTTTTCAGACCAAAGTAACCTCACTTCCTGCCCAGGGGCTCGTAAAAATTTATCACAGGGGGAAAAAAATGTTGAAAGTATAAATTCATTGACTTCCGGTCAAGTGTCGAGAGAGATGGCAGCTTAAGAAAGAGCTCTCGCCAGTTGAGGACAAAGAAGCACCCACCAAACAATAAATCAAATTCAATACTAAGTAAAATGAGGGATGAGATTGGGGGGGGGGGGGAGACACTGGCAGATACAGATTCAAACGCTTAAGGAGAGGAAGATAGCAGTGAGGCAGGAGGGAAAGCGGAGGCTGACATTATCACAGAGATATGTGAACTCAAACAAGATATGAGTAGGTTAGGATAAGTTCTTAAAGTATAAATCAACACAAACCTTAGGCAGGAATTCACCAACTTTAAGGAAGATGTCAACAGCAAACTGATGGCAAACAGAAACAAACTATAAGACCAGAAGAAAAGTATCTGAGAGGCTCAAACATGCGTTGGGGAGCTCAAGATTTGGACCATAGAAAACTAGAAGAAAAAATTAAACAACCTGCAAGGGAAAGACAATGTACAGATATTGAGGTTTATGGAGGGTGCAAAAGTGTCTGAGCTCTAGGAGATCAGGGTTAGAGACCCCTCCTTAAAATACACATAGATTTAATGATGTTTTTCTTATGTTAAAGCACCCAATGATCACTTAGAATAACTTATAATCACACTTTAATGCATTATAACAGTGGTTAGAATGCATTATGAAATGATTTTTATGTACAAGTATGAGGATTAAAATGCACTGATAAAATGTCAACAAGTCATCAGCAATTATAGTAGAGTATTAGAGTATTAGAATATTAGAGTATTATGATATCGGACCATATAAGTCATTATAACATGTTTTATGATGTGTTATGATTATTTTTATGAAGAATTATGAATGTTGAGTACTTATAATCAAGAAGTGCTTTTACCAGATTACAATGCATTATAAGTATGTTTAAAAAATATATATTATTATGTCCTCTAGCATTCTGAGCATTGTTGCTAAGTATCATTCCAACTAATAATTGATTTTCACACAGATGTTTGCATTGACCGAAATGGAAGAGCTATATCATTGCTGAAGTCATCATTTCTACCTTCACATATACTTTTTCATTTTGTAGGATATTGCCATTCGGTCTCAGTTCTCCCATGTGATGGAGATAGGAACCATGAATGATGGATTTTTGTACCAGTCCATTAAGTGGTTAGTTGTCGAGGTATATTAATGAATAAGTGAAATGTTTGACCTGCTGGTGCTGCTGGACGAAAAGTCAAAAGATCACCAAAGTTGTCAGGATTCATCATCAGTGCATCGTGAAGGAAACTACAAAAGTCTGATTGTAGGATCCTTTACATGTAAGATGGTAACAATCAACTCTCAATAAAGCTCAGTAACAAGTCTGTTTTTTTTAATTTCTTAAAAGTCTGTTTATTTTTGGGGGGATGAACTCATAAAATGTTTACTGTATGCTGCATTTGGAGACATTAATACAATAAAAGCACCATTAAAGTAGATCAAATCCCAAGCAGAGTCACCTGATTACTCGCTCTACACAAACTGTTTCAACTTGGATTTAGCATGATCCCCTCCTCACATCGCTGCCTCTTCCTGCATTTTTTTCCCAGACGCGCTTGTTAAAAAAAAAGCGTGCACCACGTTAAAGAATTTCAAAGAAGTAAGGGGGGGTTTATGTGATTTTGCAAGGGTCTTTGTGACGATTGCCCTCGCCAACTAAAGCCATAAGAAAACAGCTTTATAAAAACACAGCTCCGAGTGGGAGGACGAGCAAGCAAAGGTGGGAAACAATCCGCTTCCACCCCGAAAAAGAAATTACCACTTCACCGTGAAAACATGCAGCTCTGAAGCCCTGCGCTGATAAAAAAAAACAAAAAAAAAACAAGAGAAATAAATAAGAAGCAGCACTCCGCCGCCTCCCTTCCTGTTCATTTATTCTCACCAGGCGGAGAGTTTATCATTAGTAGTCCACGAAAACATCAGTCATGTTAAAGCGTGCTGGTATTTCACCATTATGGCAGAAGCTGAGGTTCCCTGTGATCAACAAAAAACAAGAAAAAAGAAAAAAACAAATGTGTGAATTTCTCCATCTGATGTGTTTTTGTAGCCCGAGGCTGCTTTCAACCCAAACACTTGATGGGAAAATTGAAGAGAATTTTCACCCACTAAAAGGTTGAAGAACGTTATGAATGTTGAGTTTGGAGTAAAATGCACACGCTGTAATTTCACCCGTCACATCATCGCATCTCATAATCATCACCCGATAAAAACCAACAAGAAACAACCAATAAACCTTTTTGAGCTCTGCAAATAAACCCCAAACATCCCCCTCTATCTCTCTCTCTCTCCGTGTACATCCACTGAAAAAACGTTTCTCGGCCAATCGGGAGCTTATATCAGCCCGTCGATCGAGTGCGATCACACGCAGAGAGCTATAGACCCTTCAACCCTTTTTAAACGCACGAGCTCCTTGACAGCACTGAAAGATGACCCGCGGCGGGGATCAAACCTGCGGCCTGCTGCCTGCTGCCTGGGTTTCAACACTAAAGGAACCTAAACTGATCCTGAAAAGGAAGAAGAAGAAATTCTAGGAAGAAATAGAAAGATTAAACGGGATTGAAAACAGAATATCGCTCTGCAGCTCGAGTGCAGTGACGGAGCAGTTTGAACTTGAAACCAGTCGGTCAGTCAGTTAATAACCAGGCAGGAAACAGTGTTGTCAAGCTTTTAATCAGTCAGTCAAGTGAGGCAGACGATCAATGCAGCCGGTCAGTCAGTTGCCGGCTGGTTACTGACTGGATGTTGTGAGGTTCCTGCAGGTCGATCTCTGCGATCGATGCAGAAAACAAGCAGAGACACAACCTGCTGTGTGAGTGTGTGTGTGTGTGTGTGTGTGTGTGTGTGTGTGTGTGTTTAATTTCTCCCCTCTGTTTCCTGAATAGAAAAGCACAGTAGAAAAGCTCTTTCAGTCTCTGAACACCAAACAGACTAAACTGAAGGCACACACAGACAAAAGAGCGAGGTTTCTCTCTGGAAACTATTTCATAAAACACAGTTTATGTAGCATCGCAGGTGTGTCTCTCTCTCTGTAGACCCCTTAACAATAATGTGAAGCACTGCAATTCAAAGCTCAAAATGAAACCTACTACACTTTATAAACAGGTAACAATAAATACATCTAAGTGTGCAAACAGGCAATGATTATCAGTTGATGAACCCTTTTATATTTTACTATTATTACACTTTCTTTTTTCTGTATTAATTTAAAATCCTAACCTTGACAAAGTGCTGCTAGTTTCTGCACATTAGCATCAATTCATATTTTTGCAACTTTGCCAGATAATTAACAATATTTTCTCATTATGCTGACAGAAAACTATATAATAACTCAGGCAGAGATTATGTTTCCTTTAAGATGTTTCCTGATTAACGTCATGTGGATCTGTTATCTTGTTTTCTCCATTCGACATGTTTCAACCTAATGTCAAGGTATGCTGCTGTTTGGGCTCCACTTATTTAACATTTTGCAGGAAAAGAGCTCATCGGTAGCTTTTTGTCAGATGTCTCAAAAAAGCAAGAAGAGGCAAAGTTCAGGGTTCATCGACCTTTCACCACTGGATTATTCAACATCATTTTATTATTAGAAAACTGCTTCCTGCTGGTGCTGAAGATGATGATACTATACAGTCACAGTGACATGAATATGAACTATTAATGTAACATATAACCAAAAAACTAGGAGTGAAACAACACATAAAAAGCTTTGTCGAGCTGCAGAGTCGATGGGAATTCTCTGTAGGTTCGTCACTACACAATAACTTGATTTATGAGTTATAACAATATGAATTAGTGCCATTTTAAGGATGAAAACTATCATGTAAACTGGCTATCCAGATCTAATTGCTATTCTTAATACCTGACATATGTTTTCCTGATCCAGGTTTGATCTCACATGATAAGAAGATAATGTGTTAAAATCAGGTGAAAGTCTAATTATATACAGTGTATGCACACAAATACATTATATAGTAAAACAGATACTTCATAGCTGGCATCCGAGCTACAGTTTCTTGTTCATTTGTGTTCATTTATCAATTAAATTAGCTTTTGTTTTACATCTAAATTCACTATTTATGTGACCGTTCTTCATTAATCTGATTATAAATAATTAAAAGAGCATTTAGGTGTATAAATAAGAAGTTCTGCACCCAAATGAATAAAAAGCAAAACTACAAAAGAGCTCAGAGTCCACAGGAGGCAGTAAATATGTGTGTCAAGTTAACAAGTATGGAGCCTTTGCTCTCGAGTTTGACAAAGAAAAGGCAGAAGGTTTGTGAAGCTCCTCAGTTTGCACTCACTTTGCCAAACAGTGAAGTGTTGTCTCTTTTCTCTCTCCAGCCGTCATCATCCTCTCCCCATTCAGCGCCACGCCTCGCTGTGAGGAGACTCATTCCTCTCGTCGCCCGCTGCCTGCAAAAATTGGCCCAGAGGACTAAAGGAGGAGGAGGAGGAGGTGAGGGGAGAAGGATGAGAGGAGGAAGAATAGCTTCTGACACACAAAACCTCCATCAAGTACAGATAAAATCTTCCTCTGAAGCGTCAGCACAGCCGCTGGTTTAACGTCACTTACTACGATAATGAACTCAGTTAAAGACTCAAATCAGAGACACACGTGAAGAGTTATGCAGCTCAGATTAAAGCATCGTTTAGTCTTCAATTATATTAAATTATACCTGATGGATTACAAGTCAAGAGTTAAATTAACAAGAACTAAATTAGGACTTAAAAGAGTAACTTGACTCACTCTTATTTGGATTCACTTATGCATATAAAGTCTAGTACTAATCCATGCTGGGTAATAAATCATATTGTATGTGTTAAATTAGACAAATGCATCACAGACTAATAAACGGTGGGTGTTAAATTGACTCAAGGAAAGTTTAAGTTATAATTGTTGGGTTATATTTGTTTTTTAACTTCTTTTTATTAAGCACAGTCATACAATACAGCTTATATACAGTACAATAAGAGAAAAAAATAAGTAAATAACATACAAATAAAATAATTCCACAGATGTAACTGTCTTTAGAGACTCATTCTGTTCGTGTACAATATTTAAAAAATGAAACTCAGCTTCAAAAATGTCTCCAACAGGATCTCTGATGTCAGCAGTGATTTGTGTTATTCTTCATTTATACACTAGGACAACCTGTATCCATAGCAACCATGACACAATCTGTATCTATAGCAACCATAGAACAACCTGTATCTATAGCAAACATAACACAATCTGTATCCATAGCAACCATAACACAATCTGTATGTATAGCAACCATAGAACAACCTGTATCTATAGCAAACATAACACAAACTGTATCTATAGCAAACATAACACAACCCGTATCTATAGCAACCATAGAACAAACTGTATCTATAGCAACCATAGAACAACCTGTATCTATAGCAAACATAACACAATCTGTATCTATAGCAACCATAACACAATCTGTATCTATAGCAACCATAGAACAACCTGTATCTATAGCAAACATAACACAAACTGTATCTATAGCAAACATAACACAACCCGTATTTATAGCAACCATAGAACAAACTGTATCTATAGCAACCATAGAACAATCTTCATCTATAGCAACCATAGAACAACCTGTATCTATAGCAACCATAACACAATCTGTATCTATAACAACCATAGAACAACCTGTATCTATAGCAACCATAGAACAACCTGTATCTATAGCAACCATAACACAACCTGATGGTCTGTCTGTGAATTACATTCCTCATATAAGTGGTAAAGATTGACCTAAAAGTTAAATGGGTCCAATAGATTTAGTTTTTGACTAGATATCATGACACAAAGTGAACACTACCAAACAAAGAAAGGATTGTTCATCATCACAATATTGCATTGGATTATACTTTTAATAAAGCATTTGATGATACATGTATTTATTTATTTACTGACTAACTGCAAAGACAATTAGCAGATGGTGTCCAATTATTGTGCAGTATGTAAAGAGGGCATAGGAATTTCATTCTGCATTTATTCGTGATTTTTAGGGTTTCAACTTTAAGAGAAGACAATAAACTGGTTCAGCACAGCAGATGAAATCAATAACTTAAACTTATAAAACATCACACTTTTTAAATACATCTCAAACTACTACTCTACTACTACACTGTCATAACACAAAGACTTTTATCACCTTTACCTTTGATACCTTTCTGACATTCAATTGATTCGCTGTTTTAAATGATTCCTCCTCCACAACAACTAATATATATACTACTTATCAGAATAAAGAACTTTTTAATGATTTGTATGGGTCATCTTAAACTTGTTGGGTTATACCTTTAATACATAATTATAAAAATACATGTATTTATTTTACTGACTTACTACAAAGACAGTGTACAAAGACAATTAGTATTCAATCTGCATTTATTTGTGCTTTTTAAAGCTTCAAAGACTCCATGAAATGAAACTTTAACTTCAGGGAAAACTGTTTCTCACCTTTCTGATATTGTATTGGTTTATTGTTTTGAAATGATTCCTCCTCCACAACAAGAAATACATCACATCCACCGACACGAATAAAGAACTTCTTTATTGATTTCCACAAGTTGTGAGGATTTGTATGGGTCATCTTTTTTTAAGGATCATGAATTAACAGCAAAATGTAGTCGATATGTAGCTATTATTTTATTTTACCTTCCTTTTTATGGACAAAAAGTGTTGATCGGAGGAACATTTCTTCCTGAGGTGGTCTCTGGCCCTGGTGGAAAGGTCTCGAAGCCATTAAAATAACACTTAATTATTCTCTTGGGAGTAAAAAAATGTGAATAAAAATTATAATAATAGTGAATCCATTTCAGTTTTGCTCATTAAATGGTATTTCACCACTGGTCACCTCAGGCTAAATAGTTAAATAGTTGTCTTACATACTTAAGACAGCTAAGAAATACTCATTTAGATTTTTTATTTGTCTTTGTGACCCTTCCTGACTTCTCTTCTAGCACCACTCTCAGCACAAACTTTTTAATTTTTCACTTGTTTTTGATGAGAATATTAAATAGCAGTGTCCCTCCCTGCTTGCAGAGTCCTGATTACAAACTGTTGTGTTTGTCTCGCGCTGATAAATTTCCCCTCAGCAATAAGTGTGTTGGTGATTTTTTAACAACAGTAAAACTATCCTGTAATTGGACCATTTTCATGTGTAAAAAATAATAAAAGTGTGAATATATTAAGAGTTTTTCCCGTCCTGTCTCCCTCTGGGTAGAAAAGTCTGTTTAGTGGATTTAGACCTTGAGCCAAAAACCAGGAACTCATTCAATCAGTCGTCAATATGTATATGGGACAGATGCATTTGAAAAAGGACACATCTAATTGTTAAAATAAAGCGGCCGACCATCCTGACTGATGGCAAAACATACTCAACAAAAATAGTTTATCACATAAACACCAGAGGAAAAAATCAACAGTATTTTAATCTATTAATTCACAGGTTTTATTTCCCAATCCACCAGGGAAGCTGATGGGAAGCTGCCAGTGAAAAAGGCGAGCAATCAATATAAACACTGATAATAAAGTTCATAAATTACAGAGGATTTCTGTGATTTAAACACGTGTTTGTAGAGATTTGGCTTCACAAAATCTGCATCTTAGGAAGGCGGCAAGGAGTTAACCAATGCAAAACTTGGGGTGAAGTGTGTCGCAAAGTCTGTGTGAATTGATACATTGGACTAAAGTGAAGCATATCTCTAACAGACATCAAAAATGCTAGCAGCTCTTTACTTATACACAGCAGTCCTTAAATGTTAGCATTAGCATGATAGCAAGGACTATGCTAAGCTGCTGGTGCCCCGTGTGAACCATATTTGTCATCTTCATTTTGCATATTACCATGGTAACAGTTGCTATTTAGCACAAAGTACAGCTGAAGCTAATGAGAATTTCATTAGTTTAAAAGTCAAATGTTGGCCTGCTGATGGCGCTATATACAAAGTCAAGTGATCACCAAACTAATAACAGCTCATCCTAAGTGGACGATGAATCTCTGCACAGAATTTCATGATAATCCATCTAATATATCGATTAACTGTTTAGTTTATTACTGTCTGAATGAAGTGTTAAAAAATAAATAGTGAAATAATTGCATTCATAATTTTTTGGTGTCTTCAATTAGCTTTTCTGTGTCCAAAACCTTCAGATATCCAATTCATTGTCATATATCACAATGGAAACAGGAAAAACAAGAAGCTTTAACCCTTACATGCTGTTCAGGGTTAAATTTGACCCATTTTAACATTTGAGAGCTGTAAAAACACCATATACACTTTTCTGCTAGGGTGGACTTTACTAAAATGTGACCCCAAATACACAAAAATGGAAATAAAATGCAGCTGCTACACATTTTTGTATAAGCAAATGCCAAATTTGACCTTTATTTATTACAAAAAAATTCAAAAATCACCATTCAGACATGTAACTGTATTATTTACATTGTATAAAATATTCTCCTGGAGCATTAAATAGTGATTGTGAATGTCTTTTTTCCCATACATAAACATAAGACACTCTTTATTAAGGATGAATCAACCATTAATTAATGACTGATGGGGAATATTTTGCTTGAAAAATGACAGAAACAATTATTCAATTCTCAAAAGTTGCCAATGAATTTTCTGATGACTTTCTAATTGATTTCACAAACAACCAAACCATCCTATCTGGTAAAGCAGGCAGAGGAATCATTTCGTATCCGAGGTGGCGACCACCTGAGCGACATCGACCACATCCGCATAGCCAATCAAGGCGTCCAGTAAAAACACAACCTCAGCGTGAAAGAAAGAAACTCAGGAGGGGAGGCGCTCTGCCCGGCTCCGGCCGGTTGGTCAATTGATAAATGACTCGGAACTGACCGGAGGAAACTCGCCTTAATGGACCGATCCTCACTGGATCAAAGTTCCCTTTTAGTTCCCGGTCAGGACCCTTACAGTGGCGTCTCAGTGTGAGCCAGCACTCACAAACACACACACACACACACACACACACACACACACACACACACACACACACACACACACACACACACACACACACACACACACACACTCTCTCTTACACCTCCAGGGTATAAATAATATCCCCTGTCAGCCGCTGGAGGAGGAGGAGGCAGAGCAGATAACAGAGTTTCCAGGAAAAGAGAAGCTGGAGAAGGTTTGAGCTGAGTCCAGGAGCAGCAGCTGAAAAAAAAAATGTGCAGCTGATGCATCTTTGACCTGGTAACAGTTTGAGTCTGAGGATAATGTAAATGGGATTGTTTTCATCCACATGTTCTTGTATACACTTGAAATGTATGCACACCAAACTTGAGGGGAATTTGCATTTGCTTGGCTAAAGTGGAAAAGCTGACTCATCAAAAAAAAGGTGTTTTTTACTCTAAACACTGCTGCAACTTCCTGGTAAAAGGCCTCCACTCCACCAGAGAGATAAAGGAATAAAGAATGAAAACAGTAGGAGTGTTGCCCAGTTTAATCAGGAGACACAAGTGAATAAAAAGAAAGATGGTGACTACTTATGAGGCGGATGAGAAGATGGCAGAATGGACGATGGGTCTGCAGATCCTGTGGTGATTGGGCGGAGATGGGGAGGTGGTGGGCTGCACGTAACAGCTGTATGTCAGACTGATGCAGAGAGAGAGAGAGACGTGTTTTAACCCTCCTGTTGTCCTCGAGTCAAGGAAGGAAGGGAGGAAGAAGGAAGGAAGGGAGGGAGGAAGGAAGGAAGGGAGAAAAGGAAAGAAGGAAGGAAGGAAGGGAGGAAAGGAGGAAGGAAAGAAGGAAGGGAGGGAGGGAGGAAGGAAGGATGGAAGGGAAGAAGAAGGAAGGGAGGGAGGAAGGAAGGAAGGAAGGATGGAAGGGAGGAAAGGAAAGAAGGAAGGGAGGGAGGGAAGAAAGGAGAAAAGGAAAGAAGGAAGGGAGGGAGGAAGGAAGGAAAGGAAATAAGGAAGGGAGGGAGGGAGGGAGGGAGGAAGGATGAAGGAAGGGAAGGAGGGAGGGAGGAAAGAAGGATGGAAAGGAGGAAAGGAGGAAAGGAAAGAAGGAATGAAGGAAGGGAGGAAAGGAAAGAAAGGAGGGAGGGAGGAAGGATGAAGGAAGGGAAGGAGGGAGGAAGGAAGGAAGGAAGGAAGGAAGGAGGGAGGAAGGAAGGAGGGAAGGAAGGAAGGTAGGAGGGAGGAAGGAAGGAGGGAAGGAAGGAAGGTAGGAGGGAGGGAGGGAGGGAGGGAGGGAGAAAAGAAAAGAGGAAGGACGGAGGAAAGAAGGAAGGAGGGAGGGAGGGAGAAAGGAAAAGAGGGAGGAAGGACAGACGGAAGGAAGGAAAGAAGGAACAGTCAAAACAGACGGGGTCAATTTGGTCAGCATCACCTCACACATAAAAAAATTACATACTAGTCCTTTTGTCTGGACATTGTCAGGTGTTCTGAATGCTGGTTTTCTTCCACTTTGACACATAACACAGAATAAAATGAGCATTTTGTCATGTTAACCCCGTGTGGATCCTGGCATTAGATGTAATTATGTAACCTGGTTCTAGTCCAGACCTGGAGCAAAATGTAACAAAGCACATTCAGACATTGCTCCTGTTGGTCAGCTTCACCACACACATAGTTTTTACTTTTAAAACTCAGCGAGAAAGCGCCAAAAAAATCTGGACAATAACAAGTGTTTCAAATGCCAGTTTTCTTCCACTTTGATACATAACACAGAACAAAATGAGCATTTGTGGCGTTAACACTCATTGTCGGACAACCCCATGTGGATCCTGGCACTGGACGTAATTATATAATCTTGCAAAATCCTTCTGAATAGATGAACAAAGAGAATATGCACTGATATTTTGCAAAAAGTTGCAACTTTGCATTTGAAACATTTAAAGGATAAAGCTGGCAATTTAATATATTTTCTTCATCTGTGCAGAAACTAACCGCCAATGAACTTATCTACTATTATGTGAGTATCCAAAGCCTGATATATCTTATTCCTCTGAGCCTTAAAACTTTATTGTTGTCCAAAAACGATTAAAAACACATCATGAGCCACACAGCTGCATTGGATGACATGTTCCTTCAATATAACGAGTTTTGGGAATGTTCATTTGTTTAGAAATGGATCCAAATGGTAAAAAATAAAAACTGATCACAATCACAATTTTAGTCTCATCCTCTAACATTTGGGCCAAACATTTAAAAGCTTTAGCTGTCCTGTCCAGGTTAAACTTCTGTTTCAGTTAACAGACTGTAGCTACTCAATGCGTCTTACATGTGAGAACAAAATGAAATACAAATTTGGTAGTACAGTATTTCAATCAGGAGAGACCAGAGATGAAGTAAAATAATGTTTATTATGCAGATGATATTAACGATTAGGTATTCTCAATATCTTTGGTGCTTGGACTCTGCAGGGAGAATTTTTTAATCGAAGTACGTAAGTCCTGAGCATCAGCATGATAGATCCTCCCCATGGAGTCCAGACACTGGTGGTGGTGGCTGATGACCAAATCACAACAAAGTCATCATGAGGCTGAAACTGATCGGGCTGATGAAGTTGAAGTGTTGCTTTGAGGAATCTGAAGACTGGGTGGTGATGGGGAGGTGGAGGGTGGTGCACCTGAGCAGAGAGGGAGAACATTTAAATAGACAGCTGCAATATGATAGGCTGACAATGAAGGTGTGTCACCGTGCTATTGGTTAGACTTGACCAGGTGATGTGAACAGCTGATGTGTCAATTGATGCTCCAGAAATAACAGCAAGGAAAATATGAGCTTTGACAGAGATCAGTATGAGCTGTGAGAAGGATCAGGATGACTAAAGAATGAGAAATAAACTATGAAAGGTGGTCTTCCTGTCTGAACTTTCGCTAAGCTTCATTTCTTCTCTAATGTCTAATATGATTTGGCATTAAATGGGACCGAATGAGCCTGAGCGACTGTTAAGACATCTTTCTCTCTCGCTGCGTGCAGGTAAAAAAAATCCCGAAAATTTACATTAAAATGTTCAAAATGAGCAAGAAGTGAAATGACGCCGGAAGCGTCTGCTTAATCTGTTGTGGATCACAGATCTGCAATCACCATCCATCTGCTCCATCTGATCTCAGTTCACATCAAACACACACACGCACACATGCACACACACACTCCCCGCTGCTGGAGTTCATTTGAATATATTGTAGTATCTGAGTGTTTCTTGGTCAGCATATTAAGAACAACGTCTAGCTCTATGTGACCTGACATGTTATTTTTTCCCCCAACAGCTAACCCGCTGAGGCGATGACACTCACAGCAGCTGTTAATACATAAATTATCTCATTTAAAAGATCAAACTTGTCGGATTATTTATCATTATCAAACCACTTTTCTGGCTCACAACCAACCTTTACCTGAGGGAAACAGATTTAAAAGGCCACTAACCCAAAGGATAAAAGGAGTATTTACATTTATATTTATATTATAACCCTCACATACTGTTCATATTCTGACTCATAATTAGTCTTTACACCAGTTCTCATTCATAAATTCCCCCATCAGTCATTTTATATATATTACATGTTTGAAATAAACCTTGTGTTTGATTAATTAATTAACTTCTGTACATACCAGGAAAAGTGGAAGAATAAAAAACAGCATGACTGAAGTGGGTTTAATCCTTCTGTTTGATTCATATTATAGAAAAAAAGACATTTACATGACATCACTATTTTATGGTTTAGGAGAAGATTTGATAGAATATTTGTTAATGCTGATT